>NC_136700.1:26411282-26436282 GCF_947650265.1 Symphodus melops | reverse complement strand
CATTCATGAACTTGTTGCAGGTCATAAGCATTTGAAGTCCAAACTCAGGCGCATGCTGGAAGGAGGTTTTTACTTTAAGCATTAAAAACCCAGAACCTTCTTTCCTCTGCCTACAAGAGTCTTCAGCTGCTCACTCAGGAGCATCTCCACAACAACTCTTCTTCTCTGAACACCTGCATAAAACTGTTTCTTACTCACAGACACCACCTTGTGGTGTAAACTATGCAACACATCTACATTACATTGAATTCAATTTAAAAAACGTAATTTTCCCCCGGGGGGCAATTCAAAGGCATGTAAATGAAAAACAGGTATACTTAAATTAGACAAAGAATTATAAAAGTGTTGATAAAAAGTAAAGTGTCAAACTTTAAATACAAAATGTAAACAACGTTAAATATATCATATAAGAGTGGAGGTATAAGTAGACCGTGCTAGGACTAAAGATGTAAACAGAAATCTATACTGTAATGATCAGATGTAAACAACTGGACATAAATATAAACATTGTATATATATATACAGAGCTATGTGCAAGAAAAACAACAGACAACATTATTTCTATTGTTTTGACAATCTGACCGCATTTCCATTATAGGTGATGTAATAATAATATTAATAATAATTATAATGATAATGATAATAATCATAATAATAATAACAATGATAATCATAATAATAATAATCATAATAATGATAATAATAATAATCATAATAATCATAATAATAATAATAATTATTATTAAAAAAAATATTTAAAATTATTTAAAAAATAATAATAATAATGATATTAATCATAATCTTAATAATAATAATGATAATAATCATAATAATCATAATAATAATAATAATAATGATAATAATAATAATGAAAATAATAATAATGATTATAATAATATGACAGCGGCGTGACTTTTTTTATTATTATTTCAAAAATTACAATTAAGCATTCATAAAATAAGAAACCTGAAACCTTGTGTTGAAATGAAAACATGTCAATGACAGCAACAATGTAGGTGTGTGTGTTTTTTAACACACAAAGACGCACACAGACGTGACCTGTGTTTATCACGTTGTGTGTGCATCCATTCAGTCTATATGGAGAGGCCTTGTGTTGTACTTTAGCCTTTCTCACCATCATTTCCTAAAAAGCACTGCAGGGGAAACTCTACGTGCTCTGATTCTATGGCCGGTGACGGCCTGCTCCGCTTCAGGCTGCCGTCTGCTCGTCACTAATCGGTGTCACCCTGCCTGTGTGCTCATGTGGTTAGCAGTTAGAGTTTACTGAGCGAGACACTGGAACTGACTCAAACGCCTGTAATGGACCTCAGTGAGTCCATGCAGAGTCACCTCAGACCAGGGGAGACCATGAGGGGGGGTAAAGGGGAACGTTTTTTGAAGTGCGATGGTCCCAAATAAGCTTAAACGCCATCTCCAAACGAAACACCCTTCGCTTCAAAACAAGAACGTGGACTATTTTGTTCGCCTGCGTGAACACACGGAGAAACAGGCAACTTTCATGAGAAAAACCACAAAGGTAAATGAGAGAGCGAGCTACCACGTTGCAGAACTTGTAGCTAAATCAAAAAAGTCCCACACTGTGGCAGAGACATTAATACCTCCCGCCTGCAAAGCCATTGTAAATGAGATGCTCGGACCTGAAAAGAAATAGCCAAAGTTCCTCTCTCAGATAACACAATATCCAGACGTATTGATGACATGTCTGCAGACAGCCAAAGTGTGGTTTTGGAAAAGATCCGTATCAGTAAGAAATTTGCTTTGCAACTTGATGAGTCTACTGATATTAGTGGACATGCTCAACTCTTGGCCAATGTGCGTTTTGTGGATGGAGACGCAAGCAGAGAAAACTTCTTCTTTTGCAAGGCATTGCCAGAAAGAACAACAGGAGAGGAACATTTTCGGGTCACATCAGAATATCTTGAAAAAGGAGGACTTAAGTGGGAAAACTGCACGAGTGTCTGCACTGATGGAGCGGCAGCCATGGTTGGGCGCACCAAGATGTTAACACTGCTGCATTGTGTGAGATAATAGTTAAACGTTTGAAAACTTTTGAGGAGAAGATGTCATTTTATTTCTCTTCAGCCTTCACTGAATGCCTTGACTGGGTTAGGGACCCTTATAGCTCAGCATCAGTTGTTGGAAAGGACATGACTTTACAGGAGCAGGAGGACCTAACTGAACTGAGACAGTGGTTTAAAGCTAAGCTTTGCAGATCTACCTTTGGACAGTTTTTGGTTGGCTACTGCCAAGGAGTTCCCTATTCTGGCAAACAAAGCTATTTTGACTTTGCTCCCATTTTCCACGACATATCTGTGTGAGGTGAGCTTTTCAAGCTTCACTGCTATACAAACTAAAAACAGAGAGAGACTGAGAGCTGTTGAGGAAGAGCTTCGTGTGTGTCTTTCTTCAATTTCTGCCAGGATATCAACTTTGTGTTCATCCAAACAAGCCCAGGTTTCACACTGAGTGAGTAGAAATATTTGTATTTGTGTTTATTTGATACCAAATAAACACAAGAATTACTTTATATTGTTAATATGGGCTACATAGTTTCATTTTTTTTAACATTATCGACTGGTGGTGTGCCTTGAGATTTTTTCAATGAAAAAAGTGTTCCTTGGCTCAGAAAAGGTTGAAAAACACTGCACTAGAGGCTGGCTGCAGTTCCTGCAGTGTCCATTAGAGGCTGGCTGCAGTTCCTGGAGTGTCCACTAGAGGCTGGCTGCAGTTCCTGGAGTGTCCACTAGAGGCTGGCTGCAGTACCTGGAGTGTCCACTAGAGGCTGGCTGCAGTTCCTGGAGTGTCCACTAGAGGCTGGCTGCAGTACCTGGAGTGTCCACTAGAGGCTGGCTGCAGTACCTGGAGTGTCCACTAGAGGCTGGCTGCAGCAGCACAGGAAGTCACATACACACCCATTCAAACAGCCTGTTTTTACAGCAGACATGAACATGTTTACAGCCTGCTTCAAAAAACCAAATAGGTGTGATTAGCTCATGATGATGTTGAGGCCAGAAATGAGCTGTGAGTTTTACAGCAGTACTATGTCATCATTCCCCCCCCCCCCCCCCCCCCCCCCATCACTGTTCTGCTTTAGCTGGCAGATGTCACAGGCAGTGGTCAGTCTCTTGTCAAGTCAGAACTCAAAGATGTCTTGAAACAACAATTGTCACTTCCTCATCGTTTGGGCAGGAGGAGCATCGACAGGCTGACTTGTCTCCTGCACTGAGCTGAACAGACGCTAAGTAGCTCAACACTACCACCTGCTGGTGAGAAAGGGACCTAAATCCAGCTGATGTGCAGCAGTAACAGTTTTCCCCAAGCATGTTCGTTCAACCCTGAGTGCGAGCGTTTACCATCTGGAGGACGATACAGAGTCCTCCAGGAGATTAAAACTCTGAGTCATGTTGGTTAATAAGGCCGGGTTGGGTTTCTTTTTTTTTTCTACTGGAAAGTGAGAACCAAAATGTACACAGTGTGAAAACCTTTTATGAAGCTCGACCAATGAGGCTTCTCGGCAGACTCCTCCCCCTCCTGGATCCTGGGATCTGCTGCATTTCTGTTCCTCTTTATTTGGTGTTTTCACTGTATGCTCCAAGAAAGACCAGCCGACACTGGAAACACTTTGCACTCTTTGCACTTTATTAGCTCGTCGTTTTACAAGAACAGGTTTGAGAGAATGCATCGAGCGAGTGTGTGTGTGTGTGTGTGTGTGTGTGTGTGTGTGTGTGTGTGTGTGTGTGTGTGATAACAGAAGTTACCTCTGCAGTTTCTAAGATGAACGAGGTGAGAGCAGAACACCGTGAGTCTCTTGTACTCGTTTGAAATGTGACGTCTGAACAAGAGCAGAGATGGAGGACGTCCGAGAGTGAAGAAACAGACTGATAAAAACATGTTAGAAGAAGAAGACGACGGGGAGGGAACCAACAGCAGAGACACATTAGACTTTACCCGTCTGGATTTGTATTCATGTGAAGAATAAACAAGGGTTAAATGTTTCCATCGGCGGGGTCGACGTGGAGGTGGTCAGGACCTACGGGTACCTGGGGCTGCAGCTGGATGACAAGCTGGACTGGTCGCCTAACATGGACACTACCTGCAGGAAGGGACAGAGTCGTCTGTACTTCCTGAGAAGGCTGGGGTCCTTCAACATCTGCAAAAAGCTGCTGCAGATGTTCTACCAGTCTGTGGTGTCCAGCGTCCTCTTCTACGCAGTGGTGTGCTGGGGAGGAAGCTGCAAGAAGAGGGACGCAGCACGCCTGGACAGACTGGTGAGGAGGGCCGGCTCTGTGGTGGGCACAGAGCTGGACTCACTGGTGACAGTGGTAGAGAGGAGGTCTCTGGACAAAATGCTCTCCATCATGGACAACACACACCACCCTCTGCACAGCACCTTCACCGGGCAGAGGAGCATGTTCAGCGAAAGACTGCTGTCACAGTTGTGCTCCACGGACAGACTCAAGAACTCTTTTGTCCCCCTATAGGCCATAAGACTGTACTACACTTCACTGTCACGGCAGGGAAGAAGCGCACGGTGATCCCTGGACTCATTTTTCACTTTTTTTCTCACTCCTCATCTGCACTGCTGACCTCAGAGTCAGCCTCCAGTTGGACACTGTAATGCATATTGATAGTCACTTTACTGAGCACTGGTCACTTTAAAGATAATCACCCTAATCATGTCTGGTTTCATCCTACTGTTGTGTTATGCTACATCTGTAAGGGTTGACATGATCACTCTAACTAGGTCAAGTTTCACTCTATTGTCTTCAACACTTAATGCTAATCTGCTCCTCAATAGTTGGGTACTTTAATGATAATCACCCTAATCACTCCTGGTTTCAGGTTATTGTCTAGGACACTTAATGCAAATCACTGCTCCTTTAAGTTGGTGAGCCAATTTACATCCCTGCATTGACTGTTTAACGACTGTACTCACACCTCTGGCATAAGCTCAAACACCTCTGTACATGCACATGTAACTAGTTTCTAAAGGTCAGCACTTTGTTTCTAAGGCTCTTTAACTGTTTACAGGTCTCTTTTAACCAACACATGTTTTTCTCTCCTCACAGGTTATGTACATTATGCTATATATGTTTAAGTCTAATTGCTAATGCTAACTGCACAGGTTTAACATATAATTATGTTTATTCTTAGTCACATAGGGGCTGCTATATCTTGTTTGGGGGATTTTGTATACAGAGGGGAGGGGGGACAGCGGGTGTGTATTGTAACTAATGTCTTGTGTCCTGCCTGTCTGTATACTGCTACTGGATGCCTTAAATCTCCCTCGGGATCAATAAAGTATCTATCTATCTAAATAATAATCTATAAAGGCTGCAGAAGGATGTATTAAATGAGGCTTTTCCATCTAAACAACAAGTTGGTGTGACAGTGACTAACACATGTAGGACAGGGTCAACACAATACACTTGAGCTTCATATTTATAGATGTAATTATTGATTTATTGATTGATTGGTTTAACACCATTAAAAGTGTCCAGTGTTGCAGGGTGAACCGAAGCGCTCGGAGGAAACCCTGATGTGTAAGCGCTGAGTGTCAAGGTTGGTAAAGAAGTCGATGAGTGGAGGATGTTCACACGTTCCATGGTGGGAGAGCGTCATCTTTATGGTGACGGGGCTTCACGTGGATGTGAGTGATCTGACCCCGTTGATCACAGGATGTGGCGAGAATTAATATAGAACATATAATTGGGTTGTTTGGAGTCTGGTAACTTCTGGATGTTGGCAATTTTTGCGTCTGTAATAGGATGAACGCTGTTGTTTCGCTTGAACACCTTTGTCACACTTCCTGCAACAGTCTGAATGATCGACTTCTTGGTTCCTGACTGTACATGCTTCATTGAGGCTTCAGCTTGACCTCTTTTTAGCTTCTCTATTTCTTCTCTGAGCTGCTTGATGACTACCTCCTGCTCATGGTGGGTCTGCATGAGGAAGTTTCTGTCAGCATCATGTTTTTGATTTATAGAATGCATGTGCTGCTCTTTTCTTTTGATGGTTCTATGCAGATTGGAAATCGTCTTTTCACTGGCCTCCTGCTTTCTTTGGTAAAACGCCATCAGGAACTTTTGGCCCTCTGTGCTGTTTTCGTCCATGCCTACTGTTTTGTCTTTGCTAATGAAGCGCTGATGGAGACCGATGAATGCTTCTTTCAACATGTTTGGCTGATCCAAATGATGCATGCACAAATGTATGTTCACCAGGATGCTCTTGTGTATGGCCTCCACTTTGCGCTTCTCCTCCGTGAGCCGATCCATTTCTGGCTTTATGGTTCTCTCTCTAGATTGCAGGTTTTTAACTTGCTCTCGCAGCTTAATGTTGTCTTTAACTGCTTTTATTTTCTCCTGATTACTTTGTTCGAGATTGGCCTTCATCTGTTCGTTGTCTTCCTCTAGCTGCTCTTTATCTTTGACAGCAGCGTTATATTGGTGTTGTAATACACTGTGCTGTTTTGTTTTATTTGACAGATTGACCTCACACTCTTCTAGTTCACTTTTACGTTCTGTGACATCTTCTTTGAGGATTTTAATTGTGGTATTTCTGTCTGCCACTACTTTGTTTAAAACGTTCACCTTCTCAGACTTTTTTTTTTCCTCGGCCAGTTTCTTTTCCGTCTCTTTAGTCTTTGTCTGAGCTTTTAGTAGTTCCATCTGACATTTGTCGTTTTTCACAGATACCTTTGCTTTTCTGTCATTTGTCTCTTTCTCTTGTATGACCTGATTCAATCTCTGCACTTCCTTTTTGTGGTTTTTACGCTGTTTCTCAAGCCGCTCCTCACACTCTTTTTCTATTTTCTTTATCTTCAACTCATCTGCGTTCCGCTTCTGTTTGTATTCAGCGAGTCTTCTCATCGTCTCCTGTTCCAACTTTTTGTCATTCTCGTCCAGTTTGACTTTTAATTCTTTTTCATACTTCTTCTTAAGTTCAATTAACTCTTTCTTTCGCTGAGCTTCAGCTTCCTCAGATTTACTGAACTGCAACAACTTTAATCTTTCATCTTCCTTCTCTCGTTCCTCATTCTCACGTTGAAACACCTCCTGAATATTTGCCAACTTCTCTGCCATGTCGTTACAGGTCTTCTCGCTGATTTTCAATTCTTTCTTCAGCTCCGTTTTCTCCCTCATCAGGGTGGTGATGATTTCCTGGGTTTTCTTATTTTCCTCCTCCAGGTGAGAATTGCGTACGTTTAGTTGTACATTATCTTCTTCCAGGAGCTCTCTTTCCTTATCTTTGTTATAGATTAAAGTCTGGAAAGTCCTCTCACTATAGATTCTCGGCTGTTGGGAATCCATTTTTAGGGTGGTTGCCTGAAAGCGTTAACAATCTGTCGATCCTATCCGTTTACGGGTGAGTCAAATTAAGCCGCAGGCCCTATATAAATGAAAGGTCCAGTATCAAATCCAATCTTTGTCCAGGCTTTTAATTAGTCTCTTTTAGGGCTGCTATGATTTTTGTACTGTCTGTATATTGCTTGTGATGTTTTTAAACCCTGTTTGTGAAGCACTTTGTGGCCCCTGCCTGCGAAAAGTGCTATATAAATGAATTTTACTTACTTTTACTTAAGGTCTTTAGTCTCTGACGTCACGTCTGACGTCACGTCGTTCAACCTTGGATATGAAATTAAAACAACAACAGTTTGTGACGTTGCATAGTGACGCGTCACGTTCTGTTACGTAAAGCGCATCTCATTCACCGATGGAAAAAAAAAAGAAAGCTGTCGTAATTGTGAGAGCCCGATCTTCTCATTGTGAGATTGTTAAGCATGTCTGAAATAAGATGCAAAGCCACGTTCATTTACATACATGCTGTGATGTCACTGAATTTGTGTTTGCCACATGTGCGCATGCGTGATAATAAAACTGGTCTCCGTCAAGAGCTCCGACCAAAGAAGCAGGTGTGCTGTGTTTTCTTCCCTAACTAAATAAGCTAGTGATAGCTTGCCATCTCTGATGACTGTAACCACGCAAGACTGCTGCAAGGATGTCTAATGCTACAGGTTATGGGCCCAGTCATGCAGGTCATAGATGGCACAGACTTTTATTCGACGGCGAAGAGAAAAGTTACGAGTTATGGGAAACGAGATTCCTCGCGCACATGGAGTTACGCGGCCTGAGAAAAGTTATCTCAGAGAGAAGTCCAGAAATAGCCCAAGTGGACGGAGAAGCTCTAGAGGAGGATGAAATAAAGAATGGAGAGGCATATGCAGAGCTGGTGCAATGCCTGGACAACAAAAGTTTGTCGTTAGTGATGAGGGATGCTAAACAAGATGGAAGACGAGCATTGGAGATCCTTCGCGAACACTACGCTGGGAAGGACAAACCACGTGTTGTGAGTCTTTATTGTGAACTTTCCTCGCTGTACAAGGCTAGCAATGAAACAGTCACTGACTATATTATTAGGGCAGAGACTATTTTCACATCGTTAAGAAGAGCGGAAGAGCAAATCAGTGATGGGCTACTGATAGCCATGGTAGTAAAGGGGCTACCCGACTCATACAAGCCGTTCGTTGTGCATATCACACAGACGAATGACGTTGTGACTTTCGGTGAGTTTAAAACTAAACTGAGAAGTTTTGAAAATACTGAAAAATATGGAAGAAGTGAGTCGAATGAGGAAGATAACGTTATGATGACGATTGGGGCAGCGAGACCACGTGGGAGAGGACAAGGAAAGAAAACTGACCTAGCTAATGTTGAATGTTACACGTGCGGTAAAATGGGACACATGGCGCGGGCATGTCCGGACGACACCCAAAAGAGGAGAGAGGATCGTCGGCGGGACACACCACAAAGAGGTCGAGGGCGCGGCCATTACCACGCCAAGCGAGCTGATGAGATGGATAGAGATCCTATATCGTTTTGTTTCAAAATGAATGACGGTCACACAGTGCAAAGAAACAAGAAAGGCCTAATGGTGGACTGTGGCGCCACATCACACATGATCAACGACGCCACAAAGTTCAAAAGGATTGATAAAAGCTTCAGACCGGAGGACCACGTAATTGAGCTCGCAGATGGAACCAAGGTGAATGGGATAGCGAAAATGAGAGGAGATGCAGACGTCTACTTGCTGGACAGTAAGGGACGAAAAGTGAAGGCAACGCTCAAACAAGCACTTTACATCCCATCATTTCCACAGAACATCTTTTCAGTCAAAGCGGCCACAGCCAACGGAGCAGAGGTGCGTTTTAAGGATGGTGAGGACTGGCTGGTGCACAAGGATGGCACCAAGTTTGAGATGGATGTGTTTGGTAAGCTGTATTATCTTAGCACAGTAAATGATGAGAATGTTGATGAAGTGCATGTTTGCCATGATATGCATACTTGGCATAGGATACTTGGTCACTGTAATTTCGATGATGTTGCAAAACTAGAAAATGTAGTAAAAGGGATGTCAATTACTGGGAAAAATGACAAGTCCGATCACAACTGTGAAATTTGCACACAGGGCAAGTTTACACAAAGCCGAAACAGGCAGGCAGACGCCAAGGCTACAACCACACTTGAGCTAGTGCACACAGATTTATGCGGTCCAATAGAACCAGTAGGTAAAGATGGGCATAGGTATGCAATTGCATTCACTGATGATTACAGTGGGATGGTTTTTCCATACTTTATCAAAGCAAAGAATGACACGACAAAAGCTACAGAGAAATTCATAGCAGATGTAGCTCCATTTGGAAAAATAAAATGCATACGGTCAGATAATGGTACAGAGTTTACCGGGCAAGAATTTCAGTCTCTACTTAGGCAGAATGGGATAAGGCACGAAACAAGTGCACCCTACTCGCCTCATCAGAACGGAACAGCTGAAAGAGGTTGGAGAACCTTATTTGAGATGTCGCGCTGTATGCTATTGGAGAGCAACCTCCCAAAGTTTTTATGGACTTACGCTGTACAGACAGCAGCTCAAATACGCAACAGGTGTTACAGTAGGCGGCTAGAGCAGACACCTTACTGTGTCTTCACAGGGAAAACGCCTAACTTATCCCACATGCAGGTATTTGGCTCTGAGTGCTATGTTTACAAGCAGGAAAAGAAGAAGCTAGACTCGAGATGCGAAAAGGGCATATTTGTAGGCTATGACAAATATAGTCCAGCGTACAATGTGTACTATCCTGAGACAGGAAAAGTCCTCAAACATAGGCTGGTGAAATTCATCACTAAGGGTAGTGCAGACAATCAGACTCAGACAGAGAGTGACATAGGGAACGACATAGAATGTCATGATGAAGTTACACCACAAAAGGTATTAAACCAGGACCTGGAAAAGAGAGAACCAGGTGTACAGGATGTAAAAGTAGAGGAGACTAAAGAAACTGGTCTGACTCAAGCAGACAGTGTTCAGAGAGAACATGGGGAAAGAAGATATCCTACAAGGCAGAGGAATGCCCCAGATTATTTAAAAGAATACCAATGTAAAGCTGAGTGTAATGGTGATCTTGAAAATGTAGATTATTTCTACAGGGTGGCTTATGATGTACCTAAGACATTTAAAGATGCTATGGAATCTGACGATTCAAAAAGGTGGGCTGATGCAATGAAAGACGAAATGGACTCTTTGAAAGAGAATGAGACCTTCACTCTGACTCCACTGCCAAGGGGCAAGCAAGCAGTGGGAGGTCGCTGGGTTTATGCTGTGAAAGAGAGCCCAGATGGATCTGAGACTTGTAAAGCCAGATATGTGGCAAAGGGATACGGTCAAGTGGAGGGCATTGATTACAAAGAGACATTTTCACCCACAGCCAACATGACCTCTGTTCGAGCATTGATGCAGGTAGCAGTGCAGGAGGACCTTATCCTACACCAAATGGACGTGAAGACTGCTTACCTACACGCTCCAATGGACTGCGAAGTTTACATGGAGCAACCGGAGGGTTTTACGGTCAAGTCAAAAACAGGTGAACCACTAGTGTGTAAACTGAACAAGTCACTGTATGGTTTAAAACAGTCCGGGCATAACTGGAACATGTTACTACACGAGCACCTTACAGATAACGGGTTTACACAAAATGATGCTGACCACTGTGTCTACAGAAAGGAGTCTAATGACGAAAAAGTAATACTGTTAGTGTGGGTGGATGACCTAATCATAGCGGCGAGTAACAACAGGTTACTTGATGAGGTAAAAGATATGTTGAAAAGAAAGTTCAAGATGAAGGATATGGGTCTACTTAAACACTTCCTGGGTATTGATTTTAAACAGAATGAGGGAGAGGTCAAAATGACTCAAAAGAGACACATCGAGAAGATGTTAGAAAAGTTTGGCATGTCTGAATGCAAACCACGGTTCACACCATGTGAGCAGAAATTAAGCTTTGACAATGAAGGTGAGATCATTGATCCAACAGGCTATAGAGAGATTGTCGGAAGCTTAATATACATTATGACATGTACAAGACCTGATATCAGCTGGGTTGTTGGTAAGCTATCACAACATCTAGCAGAACCCAAACAGCAGCATTGGACTGCAGCAAAGCACCTACTGAGGTACTTGAAAGGCACTGTAGAGCAGGAGCTATGTTTCCAGAGGTGTGAGGCAGGCTTAAAGCTAGAGGGGTATAGCGATGCCGATTGGGCAGCTGACAAAAATGACAGGAGGAGCACAACTGGATATTGTTTCAGCTTATCTGAAAACGGTCCAGTTATATCTTGGAAAAGCAGGAAACAGCCAACGGTGGCTCTATCCACATGCGAAGCCGAGTACATGGCACTAGCAGCCACTACTCAGGAGAGTATGTATCTGGTACAACTGCTTAAAGGAATGGATGGTAGTAACCAACATGTACCTGTTAAGATATATGAGGACAACCAGGGGGCAATTGCTTTGTCCAAAAACCCAGTGTGCAGGCAAAGGAGCAAACACGTTGATATAAAATATCACTTTGTACGGTCTGCCCACACAGAAGGGAAAATTTCTATTGAATATTGTCCTACTGCAGATATGGTAGCTGATGTCTTCACCAAACCAGTGACAAGGGCAACATTTGAGAGGTTCAAGCAATATTTATTCAGGGAATAAATAGTTGGCAGGTGTAAATATTTCCTCATTTGTGGGGAAAATGTGAAATACCAGATGAGGTATATATATTTTTGTTGTTTTTTTTTTGAAAACACTGACAGCATGTAAAATGGTTATTTCCCGAGTTACGTATGGAAAATATGACTCAAGAAAGTTTTGAACATGTCTTTGAGTGGGAGTGTTAAGCATATCTGAAATAAGATGCAAAGCCACGTTCATTTACATACATGCTGTGATGTCACTGAATTTGTGTTTGCCACATGTGCGCATGCGTGATAATAAAACTGGTCTCCGTCAAGAGCTCCGACCAAAGAAGCAGGTGTGCTGTGTTTTCTTCCCTAACTAAATAAGCTAGTGATAGCTTGCCATCTCTGATGACTGTAACCACGCAAGACTGCTGCAAGGATGTCTAATGCTACAGAGATAAACATCAGCTGATGTTTCAGCACCACGGACAGCGCTGGATCCTGTGCGTTAAGGCGGGATAGGTGCGTGCGTGCGTGCGTGCGTGCTTCTTGTTGCGGTTAAAGTTGATAGCTTTGTGATATAGGCTACAGCAGTGAAGGTGTATACAGCTTAATCAGGTTGGACAGCATCAGTCCGCACCTCCAATCTGTTCTAACCTGAGTAAGTCCCTCCACACCTGTGCTGCAACAGGCTGGAAGCTCTTCTTCTTTGGTTCCTACTTTAGATTGTCAGGCTGGACGAGCTCGTTTCCAATACTCTGAAGATGAAGAACGGGAGATGCAGATGTTGCTGCTAAGCTAAGTCTCCAAACTGAAAGAGTGTATATGAAGTGTGTGTGTGTTTCCCTCTGCAAGATAAGAAACTAATGTTCTCTGAGTCGTCATGAAGCACTTTAATGTCCATCTTTGAAGGTTCTGGTTCTGTGCGAGCAGAACACAGACTCTGCTGTGCATGAGAGTAGAAATAGAAAGATGTGGCTCTTCACAGAACAATATCAGAGGTATGCAAATCATTCTGTTGGATTTGGTTCTGTAGGCAGAAAGTCACATTGAATATTTTCACTTCATCCAGTTTGTTTTCTGGAGAGGAAGACCCGCCCACATCCATCAATTCAAATCTCAGCTTTTTAACAAATACACAAACAAATGATTTCAAAATAAATGTTACGAGAATTTTTAAATGTAAAGAAAAAAATGTAAAAATAAGTCACAAGGTACAGAAGCCTGGAGAGGACAAACATATATTATTATTTATATTTCATATCATGTTTTTAATTCAGTGTCCCGGGGTGATCACCACGTTCAGATGTTTGTCCCTCTAAGGCTTCCTTACTTTAATATGTTATAACTATTCATTTATTGGTCTTTTCACAAAGCCACATTCATCTTCTCATTCTGTTGACACAAGTTTTTATTTTGTCCCTCCCGTGACTCCGTACAGGAAGTATGATGGATCCAATTATCACAGCCTACAACAATGACCTCTGACCCCTGCTGGAGCTCAAGTTTGATCAGACGTGACTATTAAAACTTCAAATAGGCCTATAAAGAAAACATGCTGTTAAATGTGTTTCTAAGTAACGTTATTTACAATCACATTTTATAAATGGTAAATATATATATATATATATATATATATATATATATATATATATATATAGTTCAATGTTATTTGTGAAAGTAACATTGTGAAATAAGTTGACTTGAATTTTTAATGGGGGGGGGGTGAGCTCGACCAATGAGGCTTTTCCATCTAAACAACAAGTTGGTGTGACAGTGACTAACACATGTAGGACAGGGTCAACACAATACACTTGAGCTTCATATTTATAGATGTAATTATTGATTTATTGATTGATTGCTTTAACACCATTAAAAGTGTCCAGTGTTGCAGGGTGAACCGAAGTGCTCGGAGGAAACCCTGATGTGTAAGCGCTGAGTGTCAAGGTTGGTAAAGAAGTCGATGAGTGGAGGATGTTCACACGTTCCATGGTGGGAGAGCGCCATCTTTATGGTGACGGGGCTTCACGTGGATGTGAGTGATCTGACCCCGTTGATCACAGGATGTGGCGAGAATTAATATATAACATATAATTGGGTTGTTTGGAGTCTGGTAACTTCTGGATGTTGGCAATTTTTGCGTCTGTAATAGGATGAACGCTGTTGTTTTGCTTGAACACCTTTGTCACACTTCCTGCAACAGTCGACTTCTTGGTTCCTGACTGTACATGCTTCATTGAGGCTTCAGCTTGACCTCTTTTTAGCTTCTCTATTTCTTCTCTGAGCTGCTTGATGACTACCTCCTGCTCATGGTGGGTCTGCATGAGGAAGTTTCTGTCAGCATCATGTTTTTGATTTATAGAATGCATGTGCTGCTCTTTTCTTTTGATGGTTTTATGCAGATTGGAAATCACATTTTCACTGGCCTTCTGCTTTCTTTGGTAAAACTTTTGGCCCTCTGTGCTGTTTTCGTCCATGCCTACTGTTTTGTCTTTGCTAATGAAGCGCTGATGGAGACCGATGAATGCTTCTTTCAACATGTTTGGCTGATTCAAATGATGCATGCACAAATTTATGTTCACCAGGATGCTCTCGTGTATGGCCTCCACTTTGCGCTTCTCCTCCGTGAGCCGATCCATTTCTGGCTTTATGGTTCTCTCTCTAGATTGCAGGTTTTTAACTTGCTCTCGCAGCTTAATGTTGTCTTCAACTGCTTTTGTTTTCTCCTGATTACTTTGTTCGAGATTGGCCTTCATCTGTTCGTTGTCTTCCTCTAGCTGCTCTTTATCTTTGACAGCAGCGTTATATTGGTGTTGTAATACACTGTGCTGTTTTGTTTTATTTGACAGATTGACCTCACGCTCTTCTAGTTCACTTTTACGTTCTGTGACATCTTCTTTGAGGGTTTTAATTGTGGTATTTCTGTCTGCCACTACTTTGTTTAAAACGTTCACCTTCTCAGACTTTTTTTTTTCCTCGGCCAGTTTCTTTTCCATCTCTTTAATCTTTGTCTCAGCTTTTAGTAGTTCCATCTGACATTTGTCGTTTTTCACAGATACCTTTGCTTTTCTGTCATTTGTCTCTTTCTCTTGTATGACCTGATTCAATCTCTGCACTTCCTTTTTGTGGTTTTTACGCTGCTCCTCACACTCTTTTTCTATTTTCTTTATCTTCAACTCATCTGCGTTCCGCTTCTGTTTGTATTCAGCGAGTCTTCTCATCGTCTCCTGTTCCAACTTTTTGTCATTCTCGTCCAGTTTGACTTTTAATTCTTTTTCATACTTCTTCTTAAGTTCAATTAACTCTTTCTTTCGCTGAGCTTCAGCTTCCTCAGATTTAGTGAACTGCAACAACTTTAATCTTTCATCTTCCTTCTCTCGTTCCTCATTCTCACGTTGAAACACCTCCTGAATATTTGCCAACTTCTCTGCCATGTCGTTACAGGTCTTCTCGCTGATTTTCAATTCTTTCTTCAGCTCCGTTTTCTCCCTCATCAGGGTGGTGATGATTTCCTGGGTTTTCTTATTTTCCTCCTCCAGGTGAGAATTGCGTACGTTTAGTTGTACATTATCTTCTTCCAGGATCTCTCTTTCCTTATCTTTGTTATAGATTAAAGTCTGGAAAGTCCTCTCACTATAGATTCTCGGCTGTTGGGAATCCATTTTTAGGGTGGTTGCCTGAAAGCGTTAACAATCTGTCGATCCTTTCCGTGTACGGGTGAATCAAATTAAGCCGCAGGCCCTATATAAATGAAAGGGCTTTAGTCTCTGACGTCACGTCTGACGTCACGTCCTTCAACCTTGGATATGAAATTAAAACAACAACAGTTTGTGACGTTGCATAGTGACGCGTCACGTTCTGTTACGTAAAGCGCATCTCATTCACCGATGGAAAAAAGAAGAAAGCTGTCGTAATTGTGAGAGCCCGATCTTCTCACTGTGAGATAAACATCAGCTGATGTTTCAGCACCACGGACAGCGCTGGATCCTGTGCGTTAAGGCGGGATAGGTGTGTGCGGGTCTTTTTCAAACCGTCCACTTCACCCTAGCCCCGCCCACGACCCCTCCGTTTGCGCGTCCACGCGGAGGGCCCGCCATATTAAGTCCGTCTCAAACCACTTAGAGGGGAGTGATAGTGGGCCATAAAACCCTCCAGCGAGTCTGCACCGAGGCCCACTCGATGATCACGTGTAACGCCTATTGTGTCCGGTCGTCACTGAAGGAGTGACCTGTACTAAAGTCAGTTCAGTGTGTTCGTGTTTGAACAAACTAAAACACTGCTCCAACTAAGACGGACATTTAATATGATCATACAGACGTGAACAACTTCACCTGTTTATTGTTTTAAAGGATCAAATAAAAGCCTCCTCTTCCTCTCTTCCTTCTGTTCACCTGTTTATTTCATTGTATATTTAAAGGGACTGTTGCAAAAACTAAAGAATATTAAATCATGTTACAGACAACTTCTCACTGTTATTTATTTATCATTGTTTTACTGTTGATTTCTTTGTAAAGCTTAATATCTGCTGTGATGTTCATTTATAGTCTCCTTGTCTGCTTTCATTGAAGACAACCTGTTCTTTGATATTATAATAAATTAAACATTATAAATTACAATAAAGAATGTGGGCTCCATCTGATCGTTTTACTATAAGTCTACGCTAATATAAATTTACTCGATAAAAATAATCTACATAAAGACTTTTACAGAATGTATTACGTACATTAATAATAAGCCGTTCCCCCAGCATGCTGCTGAGTAACCATGGTAACACACACTTCCTGTTTCCACCTGAGAGAGTGAAGTTTGTCCCAAAGCCTGCTGCTGTATTTCTACCCTCCACCTGGATGGAGGGGCCTTCATCCCGCTGTGAGTGTGACGTCACAGAGGGGGGGGTGTGTAGGGGTTGGTTTGAAAAAGGCCCCGCTTGTGTAGCCGAGTAAATATTTTTGTTTTAAAATATTTTCCTATTTAATGTTTGTGAACTTTCCCAAAACATGTTTAGAACTGCACAATCACTTTTCCTGTGCGTTTTTTATTTACATGGAGAGTACTGTTGTAAATAGGTTAATTGGTTCCGCATTACCTGTTGTAGCGGGGGGGGGGGGGTTATTTTATGGGACACAAGAACGCACATGCGCGTTGAAGCTGCGTGTTGAAGCTGCGCGTTGCCGCCATAAGAGGGACGGCTTTTGTACCGGTAAGACGTGTGAGATGCTCTCTTCCATTGTTTAAGCTAGCGAGTATAAAAAAGCTGTTTATTCTGTTTTAAACTGCACAAAGATGTAGCGTGAACTTATCGTAAGTTTGTTTATGACTTTTGAAGTTCGTTTTGTCCGATGGAAGTGACGCTAAACTATGATAAAAACGTCGGACATTTTGCCTCATTTGCATATTTTCGCTCGCTGCAGGGAGAGAGACCTTACTGCTGTCCGTGTGTACGTGTGACATGTGCCCTCTTGCTACGTTACAGAAAATAAACGTGTTGATCCTGATGCCTGCCTGAGTGTTCGCCTTCATGAATGCCAGCGTCCATCTTAAGTCTGCTACAAGTTCATCCAGTTTTTGGTTTTTGTTTTCTGGAGAGGAAGACCCGCCCACATCCATCAATTCAAATCTCAGCTTTTTAACAAATACACAAATAAATGATTTCAAAATAAATGTTACGAGAATTTTTAAAAGCAAAGAACATAAATATAAAAATATCCTGTCGTTCGACCAGGAAGGAGAGCACACCAGCCAGGAGGGAGTAATGTCCAGTGTGTTCCTGACAGTGAGCTCACACGAAAACAGCATGAAGATGGGGAGCTAGCTTACTGATGCGGTTTGTCATCGCACCCAGTTTGGTGGACGGCTCAAAGACACCCGGTGAGTCCCGTGAATACTCGAGTGAGTGAATAAGATGCCCCCCAAAAGAACGAATATGGAGGAAGAGCTTGAGGTCATTAAGAAGTCACTAAATAAAGTACTGGAGCAAACGGACATGATCGCAAAACAACAAACATCTATACTGGAGCTAATGGAAGAAATCAAAGCTTTAAGGACTATAAACGAGGAAAAGGACAGAAGGATTCTAACTCCAGAAAGTCGTCTTGCAGATCTTGAACAGTACACAAGAATGAACAACGTAATAATCACGGGTTTGAATCTAAAGCCTCAATCATATGCAAGATCAGTCACAGCAGGAGAAGAACACTCGGAGATGGTCCAGGATTCAGTGGAGCAACAGGTTGTGTCCTTTCTCAACACAAAAGGCATCAGTGTTGACAAGGAGGACATTGAGGCTTGTCACCCGCTATCCAGGAAGAACCAACGCCCAAGTGTTGCTATTGTCCGGTTTGTAAACAAAAAAAAAGACTGAGGTACTCAAACAGGGTCAAAAACTCAAAGGGACAAATGTGTGTCTAAATGAACATTTGACTAAGATTAATGCAGACATTGCAAAGGAAGCATGTTTGTTGAAGAAAGAAAGGAACATTCAGGGTACATGGACAGCAATCTAAAATATTCATAAAACTAAAACTATCTTATGGATAAAAGATGTGCATGACTTGGAAAAATACAAAAGAGGTAATTTGCCATGACATCCTGTAAACCACTGTTATGACTGACAGCACCAACACAGAATCAATCATCATCGGAAAATGAGTTAAATAGAAGCACTTCTGAAAATGGAGACTGTGAATTAGATACACCAATCTTTGATGAACAAAACATAAACCAAACAACTGATGATATTGATCCTGACACTAACTTTTACAATAATATATACAACAAGTGCAAATACTATAAGGACTGTGAAATACAATTAACCAGAAAGAAACCTTATCTATGATACACCTAAACAGCCGGAGTCTGTATGCAATCTTTGAGAACATAAGGGAATACTTGGACAGATTCAGCACCCCCTTTGATATCATAGCAATTTCAGAAACCTGGCTAAATGATAACAAACCTAATAACTTCAATTTAAAGGGATATGACATGTTTAAAGTAAACAGAATTAAAAAAAATAGGGGGCGGGGTTGCGATATATGTTAATAATGCCATGCAGAAGAAAATTGTTGAAAGTATGACTGTAGCCATAGATGGTCTTATGGAATGTCTTACAGTGGAACTATGTTTTGAAAAAAGGAAAAACATATTAAAAAGCTGCATCTACAGAACACCTGGATCCAAAATTCAATCAATCAATCAATCAATCTTTATTTATATGGCGTCAATTCATAACAGGCGTTATCTCGAGACACTTTACAAAAGCAGGTGAAGGACCTTACTGTTTGTCTGTTAACGTTAACCCTAACCCTAAGGCCATCCTTGGGGGGGGGGGGGGGGGGGGGGGGGGGGGTTGTTTGGGCAGGCCATCCTCACCAACAGTCCCAAGGAACCTAAGAGAGCTCAGGAGCTCTCAAAAAAAGGAGAGGTTAGAATATAGATATAGTGACAAGCAGTAATAAGATATGAATAAGATACTTTCTTCAAGTCTAAGAGATAAGATAAGAGATGAGAGATCCTGGTGCCAGTTCCCCCGGTAGTCTAGGCCTATAGCAGCATAACTATGAGCTGGTCCTAAGCCAGCCCTAACTATAAGATGTATCAAAAAGAAAAGTTTCTATTCTTAAAAGTACCTAGTGTGTCTGCCTCCCGGACCCCGACTGGTAGACGATTCCAAAGGAGCGGTGCCTGATAACTAAAGGCTCTACCTCCCATAGTACTTTTAGAGACTATAGGCACCACGAGCAGGCCTGCATTCTGGGAACGTAATGTTCTTGTCGGATAGTACGGTACAATTAACTCTTTAAGATACGATGGTGCCTGACCGTTTAGAGCTTTGTAGGTGAGCAGAAGGATTTTAAATTCTATTCTAGATTTTATAGGGAGCCAATGGAGAGAAGCCAATACAGGAGTAATGTGGTCCCTTTTCCTCGTTCTAGTAAGAACACGAGCTGCAGCGTTTTGGACGAGTTGGAGGGTCTTTAGAGATTTACCATAGCACCCTGCTAAAATAGAATTACAGTAATCCAACCTGGAGGTAACAAATGCATGAACTAATTTTTCAGCATGATTTTGTGACAGGATCTGCCTGATCTTAGAGATATTACCAAGGTGAAAATAAGCTGTCCTTGAAATTTGTTTAATGTATGAATCAAAGGACATATCCTGATCAAACAGAACTCCTAGGTTCCTAACAGTGGTACTAGAGGCTGTGCTAATACTACTAAGGGCCGTCATATCCGCAGAGAAAAACTCTCTAATGTTCTTAGGTCCAATCACTAGAACTTCAGTCTTGTCTGAGTTGAGCAGTAAGAAGTTTCTGGTCATCCAGGTCCTGATGTCCTTGAGGCTTCTAGTTTACGAAGCTGGTTGGTGTCTTCTGGCTTCATTGCTATGTAGAGCTGAATATCGTCTGCATAGCAATGAAAGTTTATGGAGTGTTTTCTCATAATACTACCTAGAGGAAGCATCTATAATGTAAATAGAATCGGACCAAGCCCTGATCCTTGAGGCACTCCATGGCTAACTTTGGTGTACATAGAGGACTCATCATGAACAAACTGAGACCTGTCTGATAAATAGGATCTAAACCAACTTAAAGCAGTCCCTGTAACTCCAAGTCATTGTCCTAGTCTCTGTAACAGAATCTGATGGTCAATTGTATCAAAAGCAGCACTAAGATCTAACAGGACAAGCACAGATAGAAGTCCCCTGTCTGAGGCTAACAGAAGATCATGTGTTACTCTAACTAGTCTAGTTCTATGGTAAGCTCTAAATCCCGACTGGAACTCCTCAAACAAGCTGTTGTTGTGGAGAAAATCACACAACTGATTAGCTACCACTTTCTCTAAGATCTTGGAGATAAAAGGAAGGTTAGATATAGGTCTATAGTTAGCTAGAGTTCCTGAATCAAGAGTAGGCTTTTTAAGGAGCGGTTTAATTACAGCTACTTTAAATGACTGGGGTACATAACCTGCTGCTAAAGATATATTGATCATATCTAGTATGGAGCTGCTAACTAGAGGAAAGACTTCCTTAAACAGCTTGGTTGGGATTGGATCTAAAAGACAGGTTGACGGTTTAGACGCAGAAATAATCGAATTTAGTTCTGAGAGGTTAAATGGAGAAAAACAGTCGAGGTTAGTGTCAGAAATTGGAGCCGTTTCTGCTGTATCTGAATTATAGGAGGAATCTGCACTAAGTAAAGGTGGTAGGTTGCTAATTTTGTCTCTAATGTTTAGAATTGTATCATTAAAAAAGCTGATGAAATCATTCCTGCTAAGGGCTAAAGGAATAGATGAATGAACTATGACTCTCTGTCAGCCTGGCTACAGTGCTGAAGAGGTATCTAGGGTTGTTTTTATTTTCTTCGATAAGAGACGAGTAATAGGCCGTGCGGGCCTGCCGTAGAGCTTTCATATATCTATTATGACTATCTTGCCAAATTAAACGAGATTCTATCGTTTTGGTGGAGCGCCAAATTCTTTCAAATTTACGTGACGTTAGTTTTAGAGTACGGGTTTCTAAGTTGTACCATGGAGCTGATCTCTGTCGTTTGATTGGCTTCTGTTTTAGGGGGGCGATGGAATCCAGAGTAACTCTCAGTGAATCCACCGCACTATCTACAAACTGATCTAACTGAGAGGGACTAAAGTGATTATAGGAGTTTCAACTAGGTTAGAGGATGGTACTGAAACAAAGGCAGCTGAAATAGCTTCCTTAAATTTAGCTACAGCATTATCATTTAAATTTCTAGAGAGCACTTTTTTATTAAGAGGAGTTAAGGTTGGTAAAAAGAAATCAAAAGTTACTAGGAAATGGTCTGAAAGAGAATTTTCCAGAAAAACCGACAAGCTGTTAATTTCAATACCATAAACTAGAACAAGGTCCAGGGTGTGGTTAAATGGATGAGTAGGTTTGTTTACACCCTGGGTGAAGCCAATAGAGTCCAATAGTGACATGAAAGCCGTGCTAAGACTGTCATTAACAACATCCACATGGATATTGAAATCACCTACAACAATTATTCTATCACTGCTAAGAACTATGTGTGATAGAAATTCTGAATATGGGCCAGGAGGGCGGTAAACTATAACAATTAGAACTAGCTGAAAAGTTCTAGAGACTGGATGTGAAAGACTGAGTGCAAGACTTTCAAAAGAGGTATAATTCAGCTTTGGTGGAGGATTAATTATAAGAGCAGAATTAAAAATAGCTGCTACTCCACCACCTCGACCAGTGTCTCCAGCTATATGAGCATTCAAATGACTGGGAGGGGTGGATTCATTTAAACTAACATATTCATCCTGGGAAAGGTTTCAGTTAAACAAAGTAGATCAATATGATTCTCTGATATTAGATCATTTACCAGGAGGGATTTAGATGCTAGGGATCTAATGTTTAGTAAGCCGCATTTAATTGTTAGATTTTTTTGCCAAATCGTATTTGTAGTTTTGATTTTGACTAAATTGTTATGATTTACGCCTCTTTTATTGAGGCTGCCTATGACAGGTGTGGGGCGGAGAACAGACACAGTATCTATAGTATAAGTAGGGTTACAGCTATAAGAAGATCTAACTGAGTTACAGTTAGATTTACAGTCACATGGACAGCTATAGTGGCAGGTAAACAGATCTAAAGGAAGCGCAGAGAAGTGTTTAAGACTGCAGCTCTGCATCCTGGTCTGAACTCTGATGAGTTGTCAGGGTCTAATAAACTCTGCTACGTTTCTAGATAATAGAGCTGCACCAACCAGAGTAGGATGGATGCCATCTCTAGCTAGCAGACCAGGCTTTCCCCAGAAGGACTGCCAGTTATCTATGAAGCCCACATCGTTTGCTGGACACCACCTCGATAGCCAGCGGTTGAATGAGGACATGCGGCTATACATGTCATCACTGGTCAAATTAGGGCAGAGAAAACTACGGAGTCCGACATCGTCTTAGCAAAACTACACACCGACTCCACATTAACTTTAGTAATTTCCGACTGGCGAAGTCGGGAGTCATTTGTGCCGACATGAATTACAATTTTATCAAACGTTTAGTCTTTGTCAGCAGCTTTAAGTGAGCCGTGATGTCGCCGCTCTGGCCCCGGGTATACACCTAACTATACCCGCTCTGGCCCCGGGTATACACCTAACTATGCCCGCTCTGGCCCCGGGTATACACCTAACTATGCCCGCTCTGGCCCCGGGTATACACCTAACTATACCCGCTCTGGCCCCGGGTATACACCTAACTACGCCCGCTCTGGCCCCGGGTATACACCTAACTATGCCCGCTCTGGCCCCGGGTATACACCTAACTATGCCTGCTCTGGCCCCGGGTATACACCTAACTATGCCTGCTCTGGCCCCGGGTATACACCTAACTATACCTGCTCTGGCCCCGGGTATACACCTAACTATGCCTGCTCTGGCCCCGGGTATACACCTAACTATACCCGCTCTGGCCCCGGGTATACACCTAACTATGCCTGCTCTGGCCCCCTCACCTGTGCGCCGACGTGAGTGGCCGCACATTCAGTAGCTCCGTCCCTGTCGTACTTGTCTGATATGTTATTCGTTTGTTGTGGCTCTGTGCCAACTTCTACGTTTATAGTTTTTATAGTACACCTTCAGTGTATAACTTTATGTATCCTATGGATACTTTTTCGTGTTTTCGTGGAAATAGCAGCGGAAAACTTTCCTATTCAAGGGAAACGCTGCTCTCGCTCCGGTCAGCGGGACAAGCCGGCATCGTTCACCCGATACCAGAGGAGCTGAGGCGGCGGTATAGAGGCTGTAGAGCTGGGGCCCTGGTACGGGCTAAGCTCGCGGCTAAGAGATGGAGGTACAAGCCCTCGGTTCCGGTGATAGTTATGGGGAACGTAAACTGTCTAACAAACAAGACAGACGAGCTGGCTGCGCTTGTGAGGAACAACCGGACATTTAGAGAGTGCAGTTTAATGTGCCTCACAGAAACCTGGCTGACTCAAAACACCCCGGACGCTAACGTGGATCTACCGGGCTTTACTACAGTGAGAGCGGACAGAGACACGAAACGCAGCAGCAAACGGAAAGGAGGAGGACTCGCGCTGTTCATTAACAACAGATGGTGCCACCATGGACATGTTACTGTGAAGGAGGCAACGTGCAGCAAAGACATCGAGCTGCTGGCGGTGGGTCTCCGTCCTTACTACATGCCGAGGGAATTCTCTCACGCGATCGTGCTCTGTGTCTACGTTCCTCCCCGGGCACACGCCGAAACTGCGTGTGACGTCATCCACGCGACCACCTCAAGATTACAAACGCTGCACCCGGATGCTTTCATCACACACACAGACACTCACACAAACACACACACACACACACACACACACACACACAAACACACACACACACACACACATAGCTGGTCCTGAACACAAAGGTTACTCTTTGGCTGATGTCTGTATGTTGTCCCTTTAAATCATTAAATACTAAGATCATAGCCCCCCCCCTCAGGACCCCGACATACTTCAGTCCTACCCAGTGAACATCTTCTGCACACAAACAAAACATTTACCAGGGCTCCGTAGTTTTCAATATGTGGGGAACAGATGATATATGTTTCTGTTCAGTCAGGTCTTATTAACGCTTCCATCCTTGTTTTTACATACTGTGTGTTTTATTAAGCCTCATGATTTGAGTCTTACAGTCCGTATCCACCAAGCCTCCTCAGCAGGCCTGATGGGGCTGTCATGATTAAATTATAACACTATATTATTATTTATGGACCGTGAAACACGGCCCATTGGTTGTTTGTCTTGAAGGACATTGGTCTAGTCCAATGAAATCTCTCAGCCCTCTTCGGGCCCCGCCCACCCCTCTTCTTGCAAAGGTTATCAAAGTTTGCCATGAAGCAGTCAGTCTGAGTTGGAGAGAAGTGGAGTAGGAATTGAAACGGAGAATCAACAACAAACGTGGAAGGGGGGCGCACAGAAGCTAAGACAAAAAA
>NC_136700.1:26386282-26406282 GCF_947650265.1 Symphodus melops | reverse complement strand
TAGCCTTTCTCACCATCATTTCCTAAAAAGCACTGCAGGGGAAACTCTACGTGCTCTGATTCTATGGCCGGTGACGGCCTGCTCCGCTTCAGGCTGCCGTCTGCTCGTCACTAATCGGTGTCACCCTGCCTGTGTGCTCATGTGGTTAGCAGTTAGAGTTTACTGAGCGAGACACTGGAACTGACTCAAACGCCTGTAATGGACCTCAGTGAGTCCATGCAGAGTCACCTCAGACCAGGGGAGACCATGAGGGGGGGTAAAGGGGAACGTTTTTTGAAGTGCGATGGTCCCAAATAAGCTTAAACGCCATCTCCAAACGAAACACCCTTCGCTTCAAAACAAGAACGTGGACTATTTTGTTCGCCTGCGTGAACACACGGAGAAACAGGCAACTTTCATGAGAAAAACCACAAAGGTAAATGAGAGAGCGAGCTACCACGTTGCAGAACTTGTAGCTAAATCAAAAAAGTCCCACACTGTGGCAGAGACATTAATACCTCCCGCCTGCAAAGCCATTGTAAATGAGATGCTCGGACCTGAAAAGAAATAGCCAAAGTTCCTCTCTCAGATAACACAATATCCAGACGTATTGATGACATGTCTGCAGACAGCCAAAGTGTGGTTTTGGAAAAGATCCGTATCAGTAAGAAATTTGCTTTGCAACTTGATGAGTCTACTGATATTAGTGGACATGCTCAACTCTTGGCCAATGTGCGTTTTGTGGATGGAGACGCAAGCAGAGAAAACTTCTTCTTTTGCAAGGCATTGCCAGAAAGAACAACAGGAGAGGAAAATTTTCGGGTCACATCAGAATATCTTGAAAAAGGAGGACTTAAGTGGGAAAACTGCACGAGTGTCTGCACTGATGGAGCGGCAGCCATGGTTGGGCGCACCAAGATGTTAACACTGCTGCATTGTGTGAGATAATAGTTAAACATTTGATGTCATTTTATTTCTCTTCAGCCTTCACTGAATGCCTTGACTGGGTTAGGGACCCTTATAGCTCAGCATCAGTTGTTGGAAAGGACATGACTTTACAGGAGCAGGAGGACCTAACTGAACTGAGACAGTGGTTTAAAGCTAAGCTTTGCAGATCTACCTTTGGACAGTTTTTGGTTGGCTACTGCCAAGGAGTTCCCTATTCTGGCAAACAAAGCTATTTTGACTTTGCTCCCATTTTCCACGACATATCTGTGTGAGGTGAGCTTTTCAAGCTTCACTGCTATACAAACTAAAAACAGAGAGAGACTGAGAGCTGTTGAGGAAGAGCTTCGTGTGTGTCTTTCTTCAATTTCTGCCAGGATATCAACTTTGTGTTCATCCAAACAAGCCCAGGTTTCACACTGAGTGAGTAGAAATATTTGTATTTGTGTTTATTTGATACCAAATAAACACAAGAATTACTTTATATTGTTAATATGGGCTACATAGTTTCATTTTTTTTAACATTATCGACTGGTGGTGTGCCTTGAGATTTTTTCAATGAAAAAAGTGTTCTATTTCGTATAGGCTTCGCCCTCTAAGGCTATCGCTATTGGGTTTATCCCTCGCGCGCATGCGCAGCACTGAAGAGTTGTAGTCCACGCCCACCCACGATGTGGGCCCCTCCCACGGTCAACCTGCCGGTATATAACCGGAAGGGACCATGTGTTCTGTTCCCTCTTTTCTTCAGCGAGTAAGTATGCAACAAGCACCTGTAAGAGAAACATAAATTAACCATGTCTACCTCTTCCATCCGTGTGTGTCCAGAGTGTCAGACCGGGTACATCATGCCGGCTGATTCCCACCGTCTCTGTGAGGCCTGCCTTGGGCCAGAGCATGCCAGCCTGGCTTTAACTTCACGGGCAATGGGTAGCAGCTGCCTACGCCTTCCCCGTGATGACCTGCAGCGGAGAGCGGAAGCCTTCGCTGTAGCTGCAGAGCCGGTGTGGCAGGTGGGGGAATGCACAACGGAACGGGAGATGGACATGTTGGACCATGGAGAGGAGTCTGCGGATTCACCGTACTCCATCCGTGGGTCAGTGTCAGGGTTCCCATCCCTCCCCTCTCCCTGTCGCTAGGGCTGGAGGATGCACCTGACACCGTCGCCGAGTCAGATTGCCCAGGCTTCCCTGGGAATCGGGCTGCGAGCGGCTCCCGGCCCCCGCCGTCGGTGGGGACCGGATCGTTCAGAGAGCCGAGTTAGATTGCCCAGGCTTCCCTGGGAATCAGGCTGCGGGCGGCTCTCGGCCCCCGCCGGTGGTGGGGGCTGGGAGCCGCTCTCTGCCCCCGCCGGTGGTGGGGGGTCTGCTTCAGGAGCTGCCGGGAATCATTAGAACGGCTGCAGCCCGACGGGGCCTCACTGTGCCGGTGGCACGTGAGGTGGAGCCGATCGATGAGATGGCGGGGGATTTTCCGCTTCTCCGGCCGGTCCGGCGAGACCCGGTGTGGCCGCGGTTCCCGGTTTTGATCCCCTATCAGGAGGGGGCAGCGGCGGATCCGAGGCTCTTGAGGGCTCCGGTCTCCACCTACACTTCCATCACAAAAGTGGGGGGGGGGGTGGCGGACCGTGGGTTCCCTCCGGTGCCGCCTTTGGAGGCTAACCTGACGGCCGTTTCGGGGTCCGGGCCGGGGGTTCGGGACGGCGTCCTGTCCCTCCTTCGAGCCGGGATCTGTTAACAGAGCGCCTGACGGACAGGTCGCACCAGTGTGCCTACCAGGCCTCTGCTGCGGCTAATAAAATTGTCCCTGTTGGCTCATTCCATGTCGAGACTGGCGGTCCAGTCCCACAATGAGCGTACAGCCAGCTCGTTTTTTTGTGCTAAGGAAACCCAGCGGGGCTGTATGAGCCAACTGCGACCTCGGCCGCGAGACACCTGCTATCTCCTCAGTCCTCTTTTCACCAGAGTGTTCCTCACTCAGTGAGTTCTCCGGCGGACAGGTGGGGGGGGGGGCATCATGAGCCCACGAGCGCTGGCTCGGCGCGTCGTGTGGACTTTTCTCTCCCGTCTCCATCCTGTGTGTGAGCCTCTGCGGGCTGCACGGGAGCTCGCTCCTCATGCAGTGGTCGGGGCGCTGACGTGGCTGATGGACAGGGGGCGGAGCCTCCTCTACATGTACGCCCGCTCTCGGAGCATTACTCCGTGTGGCGGCACGTATGTTCCCTGGACAGCTGGCTGGACAGACTGCTTCAACGGGGTTACACCCTGCAGTTTGCGTCTCCCCCTCCACGATTCAATGGGGTAGTGGAGACGATCATGCCATCCGGGGAGGGACGCCTGGCTCTTCGGTCAGAGCTGCAGGAGCTCTTGACGAAGGGTGCCATCTCCAGAGGGGAGCGAGAGGAGGAGAGCCGGGGTTATTACCCCGCTACTTCTCTCGTGCGGAAGAAGACAGGCGGGATAAGGCCCATCCTCGACCTGTCTTTTTCTAATAAATCGATTGTGGTCAGACCATTTTCATATGTTGACAATCAACATATGGAGTGTGTTCACCAGGACGACTGGTTCACGTCCATCGACCTAAAGGACGCCTACTTCCATGTCCCCATCCTCCCGAAACACAGGCAGCTCCTGCGCTTCGCGTCCGGTTATTTCCTGGCCCCACGCACTTTCTCCAAGTGCATAGAAGCAGCTCTGGCTCCGCTTCACCGGGCAGGGATGAGAGTGTTATCTTGTCTGGACGACCTGTTGTTACAGGCTCGCTCCAGAGAAGAAGTAGCTCTCCAGACGAGGGCGCTCGTGTCTCATCTGTCGAGCTTGGGGTTCATCGTGAACTGGGCGAAAAGCTCCTCCATCCCATCCCGGTCCATAATGTACCTGGGGGTGATGTTGGACTCGGCCGACATGTCAGCGCGGCTCTCCCAGCAGAGGATGGAGGCGCTGAGAGGATTATTAAGCCGAGTGAAGCCATGCAGCACGGTGACAGCTCTCACTGTCATGCGGCTGCTGGGCATGATGGCGGCGGCCCATGTCGTTATTCCTCTGGGCCTGCCCCACATGAGACGTCTGCAGCGGTGTTTCTTTGTTAACGCATCGATCCCCGGCTGCAGCGGAAAAACGTCTGCTCCGCGTTCCTTTATCCGCTGGATTGGATTGGCCCACTGGGGGAGTCCCTGCGTGACGTCAGCGGGGATTCCCTTGGGAAGGGCTACGACATAGAAATAGACCTAAAGGACGCATACATCCATGTCTTCATCCTCCCGAAACACAGGCAGTACCTGTGCTTCGCGTTCGAGGGGACATCGTACCAATACAACCGTCTGCCGTTCGGTTATTCCCTGGCTCCGCGCACTTTCTCCAAGTGCGTAGAAGCAGCTCTGGCTCCGCTTCACCGGGCAGGGATGAGAGTGTTATTTTATCTGGACGACCTGTTGTTACTGGCTCTCTCCAGAGAGGAAGCAGCCCTCCAGATGAGGGCGCTCGTGTCTCATCTATCGAGCTTAGGGTTCATAGTGAACTGGGCGAAAAGCTCCCCCATCCCATCCCGGTCCATAATGTACCTGGGGGTGATGTTGGACTCGGCCGACATGTCAGCGCGGCTCCCTCAGCAGAGGGTTGGAGGCGCTGAGAGGACTATTAAGCCGAGTGAAGCCACACAGCACGGTGACAGATCTCACTGTCATGCGGCTGCTGGGCATGATGGCGGCGGCCCATGTCGTTATTCCTCTGGGCCTGCCCCACATGAGACGTCTGCAGCGGTGTTTCTTTGTTAACGCATCGATCCCCGGCTGCAGCGGAGACGTCTGCTCCGCGTTCCTTTATCCGTTGTATTGGACTTGGCCCTGGGAAGGGCTACGTCACGCATCACAAAAGAAAAGAAAAATACAGAGAAAAAGTTTTTTCACAGACGCATCCCTCTGCTAAAAAAATCATCATGTGCTGATCAGCACAGACAACAGGGCGTCAGCCCAGCTTCTCGGCATAGCCAGAAAGCTGCTGGTCTGGGCGAGCACACGGTTACTTTCTCTCCGTGCTCTGTATGTCCCCGGCGAACTAAACCGGGGAGCGGACATCATGTCAAGGAAGGGTCCTCGTCCGGGATCTTGGACCCTTCATGCAGACCTGGTTTCCCAGTTATGGGAAAGGTTCGGCAGAGCAGAGGTGGACATGTTCGCAGCACGCGAAAATGCACAGTGCCCCCTTTTGGTTCTCCCTGAGCGCAAAGGACGACCCTCCTCTCGGGGTGGACGCCTTTTCGCACCGGCTATGGCCGAGGACGTTCATTTATGCATTTCCCCCTGTCCCGTTGATTTCGAGCTTCCTGGACAGAGTGAGGAAGGAGAAGCTGTGCGCCATCCTGATCGCCCCGCTGCGCGAGCATGCGATGTGGTTCCCGTGTTACGTCAGATGACGTCAGGCGAGCCCTGGGAAATCCCTTGGAGGGGGGATGCCCTCTCGCAGGCAGGGGGCGTGCTCACGAGCCACCCGATCATCGGCCAGCGTCTCTGGGCTTGGCCGCTGAACGGACACATCTGGTAAGTATGGGGCTGGCTCAGGATGTGGTGCGCACTATTCAAGGCGCTCGGGCTGCCTCCACAACGGCATCTTACGCCGCAAAGTGGGCTGCGTTTCAACGCTGGTGCGGAGAGAGAGAACTCTCCGCTACTGCGTGTCCTCTGCCTCAAGTGCTTTCTTTCCTGCAGTTCTTAGTGGACCGAAATCTGGCATTTAGCACTATCAAAACATACACGGCTGCAGTTTCATCATGCCACGAAGGTTTTGGTGACCGTTCGGTGTTGGCCACCCGCTGGTGAAGCGGTGTTTAAAAGGGGTACAGAGGCTTCGGCCGGTGGTGCGCAGCCTGGCCCTGCAATGGGATTGGCACTGGTGCTGCGCGCACTGATTGTGGCGCCGTTTGAGCCTTTGGATCAGATTCCCCTACGTTTTCTGTCGGCTAAAACGGTTTTGCTCTTAGCTCTGACGTCAGCAAAACGTGTCAGTGAGCTGTCAGCTCTCTCTGTGGCTCCGTCCTGCCTCAGGATCCAGGAGGACGGTAGTTCGGCTGTATTACGGCCAAACCCGGCGTTCATGCCAAAAGTCATCACTAGCGAGTTCAAGTCGCGAGTGATCACGCTGGAGGGGTTTTTTTCCCCCTCCCCACACATCTGGGGAGCAGGCGACCTCTCACCTGCTGTGCCCAGTGCGCGCTCTGGCATGCTATGTTGCGCGCACAGCTGCCATACGCTGTTCCAGCAGCTGTTTGTACACTACAGGGCACATTCTGTGGGACAGCCCCTGTCAACACAGCGGCTGTCACACTGGCTGTGTGACGCCATCACACAGGCTTATGTCGCCTCAGGAGCTGAGCCTCCGGTGGGCATTCGGGCGCACTCCACCAGGGGAGTTGCTTCCTCGGCTGCCCTGCACGGGGGCGTGACGGTGGACGACATCTGCACGGCAGCTTCGTGGTCCTCTCCGTGCTCCTTTGTGCGTTTTTATCTACGGGATGCTTCCCGTTTTCTCAATGTCTCACTCAGTGCTCAGCACTCTGTCTGCGTAAGAGTGGGATGTTCCATTTTTTCCCCTGATGCTGTCAGGCGGAAAATGGTTGTTCGGGGTGTTGTTGTGCTTGTGGTACCTTCCGGACCCAGTGTGGCATTGACTACATCCTGCTTCGCCTCTAACCCAATAGCGATAGCCTTAGAGGGCGAAGCCTATACGAAATAGAACGTTAGTTACGTACTGTAACTCCAGATTCTATGAGTATAGGCGCAGCCCTCTAAGCGGTGGGCCCCACTGACTCCGTAACGGCTGAAGAAAAGCCCTTTATTGGGGAACAGAACACATGGTCCCTTCCGGTTATATACCGGCAGGTTGACCGTGGGAGGGGCCCACATCGTGGGTGGGCGTGGACTACAACTCTTCAGTGCTGCGCATGCGCGCGAGGGATAAACCCAATAGCGATAGCCTTAGAGGGCTGCGCCTATACTCATAGAATCTGGAGTTACAGTACGTAACTAACGATATTAGTGGACATGCTCAACTCTTGGCCAATGTGCGTTTTGTGGATGGAGACGCAAGCAGAGAAAACTTCTTCTTTTGCAAGGCATTGCCAGAAAGAACAACAGGAGAGGAACATTTTCGGGTCACATCAGAATATCTTGAAAAAGGAGGACTTAAGTGGGAAAACTGCACGAGTGTCTGCACTGATGGAGCGGCAGCCATGGTTGGGCGCACCAAGATGTTAACACTGCTGCATTGTGTGAGATAATAGTTAAACATTTGAAAACTTTTGAGGAGAAGATGTCATTTTATTTCTCTTCAGCCTTCACTGAATGCCTTGACTGGGTTAGGGACCCTTATAGCTCAGCATCAGTTGTTGGAAAGGACATGACTTTACAGGAGCAGGAGGACCTAACTGAACTGAGACAGTGGTTTAAAGCTAAGCTTTGCAGATCTACCTTTGGGCAGTTTTTGGTTGGCTACTGCCAAGGAGTTCCCTATTCTGGCAAACAAAGCTATTTTGACTTTGCTCCCATTTTCCACGACATATCTGTGTGAGGTGAGCTTTTCAAGCTTCACTGCTATACAAACTAAAAACAGAGAGAGACTGAGAGCTGTTGAGGAAGAGCTTCGTGTGTGTCTTTCTTCAATTTCTGCCAGGATATCAACTTTGTGTTCATCCAAACAAGCCCAGGTTTCACACTGAGTGAGTAGAAATATTTGTATTTGTGTTTATTTGATACCAAATAAACACAAGAATTACTTTATATTGTTAATATGGGCTACATAGTTTCATTTTTTTTAACAATATCGACTGGTGGTGTGCCTTGAGATTTTTTCAATGAAAAAAGTGTTCCTTGGCTCAGAAAAGGTTGAAAAACACTGCACTAGAGGCTGGCTGCAGTTCCTGCAGTGTCCATTAGAGGCTGGCTGCAGTTCCTGGAGTGTCCACTAGAGGCTGGCTGCAGTTCCTGGAGTGTCCACTAGAGGCTGGCTGCAGTTCCTGCAGTGTCCATTAGAGGCTGGCTGCAGTTCCTGCAGTGTCCATTAGAGGCTGGCTGCAGTTCCTGGAGTGTCCACTAGAGGCTAGCTGCAGTTCCTGGAGTGTCCACTTGAGGCTGGCTGCAGTTCCTGGAGTGTCCATTAGAGGCTGGCTGCAGTTCCTGCAGTGTCCATTAGAGGCTGGCTGCAGTTCCTGGAGTGTCCACTAGAGGCTGGCTGCAGTTCCTGGAGTGTCTCCATCCACACACACTGTACGGGGGAATGTTTTGATGACTCAGCAGTTTTGATTGGATGAAGGATCAGAGTTATTCATAATAAGGCTTTCATACACACACAAGACATTTATTCTTACAGTGTAATGAACAGAAATCGTTGCATCATGGGAAATGCAGCATCAAGTGTTTTGGAGTTTGATCGAAACAAAAAGTCAAAGTCAGGATGACTCTGCCAATTTTGCTTACGCTTTGTCCTTCATCCGTCTCTCGTGAACCCCCCCCAACACACACACACACACACACACACACACACACACACACACACACACACACAACCTCAGAAATGTATAATCCCTTCAGTGGAAGTGAAAATTGGAAAGCATGTGTCAAAGCAGTACACGACAGAGAAAATAGGCCAAAGTATGCAGATGAAAAGCTCGATATAAAGACTTTCATCTTCACACACAACCCAAACACAGATTAGTGCTCAGATTCTCTTCCTCCAGATTCAGGCCGGGAACAGAAAAAGCCCATCAGAGCTGGTGGAAATGGAAAACACCAACTGTCTCTCATCTCAGTCATTGTTTCCCTCCCTCTCAAGTTCAGAGGTAAACAAGCAGCCCGTCATAAAGCTAACAGGCTCCATCAGGTTTAGAGCTGTCGTTCCACAGAGTGTCCCCAAACGCTCAATTTAAAAGGGAAACACAACCAACAGCCCCAGGCTCTTTCTATTATTCCAGGCACAGTGGCTTTGCTGGCAGCATGTTCTGGGAACACACTCGTCCTGTCAGTCTGACATGAGGCGTGCAGGTCCTGCAGGAGCTGCTGGTGCTGCTGCTGCTGCTGCTGCTGCTGCTGCTGCTGCTGATGATGATGATGATGATGATGTTGAGGCCAGAAATGAGCTGTGAATTAGGTAAGTGTGTTTTACAGCAGTCTATGTCATCACCCCCCCCCCCCGTCACTGTTCTGCTTTAGCTCGCAGATGTCACAGGCAGTGGTCAGTCTCTTGTCAAGTCAGAACTCAAAGATGTCTTGAAACAACAATTGTCACTTCCTCATCGTTTGGGCAGGAGGAGCATCGACAGGCTGACTTGTCTCCTGCACTGAGCTGAACAGACGCTAAGTAGCTCAACACTACCACCTGCTGGTGAGAAAGGAACCTAAATCCAGCTGATGTGCAGCAGTAACAGTTTTCCCCAAGCATGTTCGTTCAACCCTGAGTGCGAGCGTTTACCATCTGGAGGACGATACAGAGTCCTCCAGGAGATTAAAACTCTGAGTCATGTTGGTTAATAAGGCCGGGTTGGGTTTCTTTTTTTTTTCTACTGGAAAGTGAGAACCAAAATGTACACAGTGTGAAAACCTTTTATGAAGCTCGACCAATGAGGCTTCTCGGCAGACTCCTCCCCCTCCTGGATCCTGGGATCTGCTGCATTTCTGTTCCTCTTTATTTGGTGTTTTCACTGTGTGCTCCAAGAAAGACCAGCCGACACTGGAAACACTTTGCACTCTTTGCACTTTATTAGCTCGTCGTTTTACAAGAACAGGTTTGAGAGAATGCATCGAGCGAGTGTGTGTGTGTGTGTGTGTGTGTGTGTGTGTGTGTGTGTGTGTGATAACAGAAGTTACCTCTGCAGTTTCTAAGATGAACGAGGTGAGAGCAGAACACCGTGAGTCTCTTGTACTCGTTTGAAATGTGACGTCTGAACAAGAGCAGAGATGGAGGACGTCCGAGAGTGAAGAAACAGACTGATAAAAACATGTTAGAAGAAGAAGACGACGGGGAGGGAACCAACAGCAGAGACACATTAGACTTTACCCGTCTGGATTTGTATTCATGTGAAGAATAAACAAGGGTTAAATGTTTCCATCGGCGGGGTCGACGTGGAGGTGGTCAGGACCTACGGGTACCTGGGGCTGCAGCTGGATGACAAGCTGGACTGGTCGCCTAACATGGACACTACCTGCAGGAAGGGACAGAGTCGTCTGTACTTCCTGAGAAGGCTGGGGTCCTTCAACATCTGCAAAAAGCTGCTGCAGATGTTCTACCAGTCTGTGGTGTCCAGCGTCCTCTTCTACGCAGTGGTGTGCTGGGGAGGAAGCTGCAAGAAGAGGGACGCAGCACGCCTGGACAGACTGGTGAGGAGGGCCGGCTCTGTGGTGGGCACAGAGCTGGACTCACTGGTGACAGTGGTAGAGAGGAGGTCTCTGGACAAAATGCTCTCCATCATGGACAACACACACCACCCTCTGCACAGCACCTTCACCGGGCAGAGGAGCATGTTCAGCGAAAGACTGCTGTCACAGTCGTGCTCCACGGACAGACTCAAGAACTCTTTTGTCCCCCTATAGGCCATAAGACTGTACTCCACTTCACTGTCACGGCAGGGAAGAAGCGCACGGTGATCCCTGGACTCATTTTTCACTTTTTTTCTCACTCCTCATCTGCACTGCTGACCTCAGAGTCAGCCTCCAGTTGGACACTGTAATGCATATTGATAGTCACTTTACTGAGCACAGGTCACTTTAAAGATAATCACCCTAATCATGTCTGGTTTCATCCTACTGTTGTGTTATGCTACATCTGTAATGGTTGACATGATCACTCTAACTAGGTCAAGTTTCACTCTATTGTCTTCAACACTTAATGCTAATCTGCTCCTCAATAGTTGGGTACTTTAATGATAATCACCCTAATCACTCCTGGTTTCAGGTTATTGTCTAGGACACTTAATGCAAATCACTGCTCCTTTAAGTTGGTGAGCCAATTTACATCCCTGCATTGACTGTTTAACGACTGTACTCACACCTCTGGCACTACCTCAAACACCTCTGTACATGCACATGTAACTAGTTTCTAAAGGTCAGCACTTTGTTTCTAAGGCTCTTTAACTGTTTACAGGTCTCTTTTAACCAACACATGTTTTTCTCTCCTCACAGGTTATGCACATTATGCTATATTAGTTTTAAGTCTAACTGCTAATGCTAACTGCACAGGTTTAACATATAATTATGTTTATTCTTAGTCACATAGGGGCTGCTATATCTTGTTTGGGGGATTTTGTATACAGAGGGGAGGGGGGACAGCGGGTGTGTATTGTAACTAATGTCTTGTGTCCTGCCTGTCTGTATACTGCTACTGGATGCCTTAAATTTCCCTCGGGATCAATAAAGTATCTATCTATCTAAATAATAATCTATAAAGGCTGCAGAAGGATGTATTAAATGAGGCTTTTCCATCTAAACAACAAGTTGGTGTGACAGTGACTAACACATGTAGGACAGGGTCAACACAATACACTTGAGCTTCATATTTATAGATGTAATTATTGATTTATTGATTGATTGCTTTAACACCATTAAAAGTGTCCAGTGTTGCAGGGTGAACCGAAGTGCTCGGAGGAAACCCTGATGTGTAAGCGCTGAGTGTCAAGGTTGGTAAAGAAGTCGATGAGTGGAGGATGTTCACACGTTCCATGGTGGGAGAGCGTCATCTTTATGGTGACGGGGCTTCACGTGGATGTGAGTGATCTGACCCCGTTGATCACAGGATGTGGCGAGAATTAATATAGAACATATAATTGGGTTGTTTGGAGTCTGGTAACTTCTGGATGTTGGCAATTTTTGCGTCTGTAATAGGATGAACGCTGTTGTTTCGCTTGAACACCTTTGTCACACTTCCTGCAACAGTCTGAATGATCGACTTCTTGGTTCCTGACTGTACATGCTTCATTGAGGCTTCAGCTTGACCTCTTTTTAGCTTCTCTATTTCTTCTCTGAGCTGCTTGATGACTACCTCCTGCTCATGGTGGGTCTGCATGAGGAAGTTTCTGTCAGCATCATGTTTTTGATTTATAGAATGCATGTGCTGCTCTTTTCTTTTGATGGTTCTATGCAGATTGGAAATCGTCTTTTCACTGGCCTCCTGCTTTCTTTGGTAAAACGCCATCAGGAACTTTTGGCCCTCTGTGCTGTTTTCGTCCATGCCTACTGTTTTGTCTTTGCTAATGAAGCGCTGATGGAGACCGATGAATGCTTCTTTCAACATGTTTGGCTGATCCAAATGATGCATGCACAAATGTATGTTCACCAGGATGCTCTTGTGTATGGCCTCCACTTTGCGCTTCTCCTCCGTGAGCCGATCCATTTCTGGCTTTATGGTTCTCTCTCTAGATTGCAGGTTTTTAACTTGCTCTCGCAGCTTAATGTTGTCTTTAACTGCTTTTATTTTCTCCTGAATATTTTGTTCGAGATCGGCCTTCATCTGTTCGTTGTCTTCCTCTAGCTGCTCTTTATCTTTGACAGCAGCGTTATATTGGTGTTGTAATACACTGTGCTGTTTTGTTTTATTTGACAGATTGACCTCACACTCTTCTAGTTCACTTTTACGTTCTGTGACATCTTCTTTGAGGATTTTAATTGTGGTATTTCTGTCTGCCACTACTTTGTTTAAAACGTTCACCTTCTCAGACTTTTTTTTTTCCTCGGCCAGTTTCTTTTCCGTCTCTTTAGTCTTTGTCTGAGCTTTTAGTAGTTCCATCTGACATTTGTCGTTTTTCACAGATACCTTTGCTTTTCTGTCATTTGTCTCTTTCTCTTGTATGACCTGATTCAATCTCTGCACTTCCTTTTTGTGGTTTTTACGCTGTTTCTCAAGCCGCTCCTCACACTCTTTTTCTATTTTATTTTATGGGACACAAGAACGCACATGCGCGTTGAAGCTGCGCGTTGAAGCTGCGCGTTCCCGCCATAAGAGGGACGGCTTTTGTACCGGTAAGACGTGTGAGATGCTCTCTTCCATTGTTTATGCTAGCGAGTATAAAAAAGCTGTTTATTCTGTTTTAAACTGCACAAAGATGTAGCGTGAACTTATCGTAAGTTTGTTTATGACTTTTGAAGTTAGTTTTGTCCGATGGAAGTGACGCTAAACTATGATAAAAACGTCGGACATTTTGCCTCATTTGCATATTTTCGCTCGCTGCAGGGAGAGAGACCTTACTGCTGTCCGTGTGTACGTGTGACATGTGCCCTCTTGCTACGTTACAGAAAATAAACGTGTTGATCCTGATGCCTGCCTGAGTGTTCGCCTTCATGAATGCCAGCGTCCATCTTAAGTCTGCTACAAGTTCATCCAGTTTTTGGTTTTTGTTTTCTGGAGAGGAAGACCCGCCCACATCCATCAATTCAAATCTCAGCTTTTTAACAAATACACAAATAAATGATTTCAAAATAAATGTTACGAGAATTTTTAAAAGCAAAGAACATAAATATAAAAATATCCTGTTGTTCGACCAGGAAGGAGAGCACACCAGCCAGGAGGAAGTAATGTCCAGTGTGTTCCTGACAGTGAGCTCACACGAAAACAGCATGAAGATGGGGAGCTAGCTTACTGATGCGGTTTGTCATCGCACCCAGTTTGGTGGACGGCTCAAAGACACCCGGTGAGTCCCGTGAATACTCGAGTGAGTGAATAAGATGCCCCCCAAAAGAACGAATATGGAGGAAGAGCTTGAGGTCATTAAGAAGTCACTAAATAAAGTACTGGAGCAAACGGACATGATCGCAAAACAACAAACATCTATACTGGAGCTAATGGAAGAAATCAAAGCTTTAAGGACTATAAACGAGGAAAAGGACAGAAGGATTCTAACTCCAGAAAGTCGTCTTGCAGATCTTGAACAGTACACAAGAATGAACAACGTAATAATCACGGGTTTGAATCTAAAGCCTCAATCATATGCAAGATCAGTCACAGCAGGAGAAGAACACTCGGAGATGGTCCAGGATTCAGTGGAGCAACAGGTTGTGTCCTTTCTCAACACAAAAGGCATCAGTGTTGACAAGGAGGACATTGAGGCTTGTCACCCGCTATCCAGGAAGAACCAACGCCCAAGTGTTGCTATTGTCCGGTTTGTAAACAAAAAAAAAGACTGAGGTACTCAAACAGGGTCAAAAACTCAAAGGGACAAATGTGTGTCTAAATGAACATTTGACTAAGATTAATGCAGACATTGCAAAGGAAGCATGTTTGTTGAAGAAAGAAAGGAACATTCAGGGTACATGGACAGCAAACTAAAATATTCATAAAACTAAAACTATCTTATGGATAAAAGATGTGCATGACTTGGAAAAATACAAAAGAGGTAATTTGCCATGACATCCTGTAAACCACTGTTATGACTGACAGCACCAACACAGAATCAATCATCATCGGAAAATGAGTTAAATAGAAGCACTTCTGAAAATGGAGACTGTGAATTAGATACACCAATCTTTGATGAACAAAACATAAACCAAACAACTGATGATATTGATCCTGACACTAACTTTTACAATAATATATACAACAAGTGCAAATACTATAAGGACTGTGAAATACAATTAACCAGAAAGAAACCTTATCTATGATACACCTAAACAGCCGGAGTCTGTATGCAAACTTTGAGAACATAAGGGAATACTTGGACAGATTCAGCACCCCCTTTGATATCATAGCAATTTCAGAAACCTGGCTAAATGATAACAAACCTAATAACTTCAATTTAAAGGGATATGACATGTTTAAAGTAAACAGAATTCAAAAAAATAGGGGGCGGGGTTGCGATATATGTTAATAATGCCATGCAGAAGAAAATTGTTGAAAGTATGACTGTAGCCATAGATGGTCTTATGGAATGTCTTACAGTGGAACTATGTTTTGAAAAAAGGAAAAACATATTAAAAAGCTGCATCTACAGAACACCTGGATCCAAAATTCAATCAATCAATCAATCAATCTTTATTTATATGGCGTCAATTCATAACAGGCGTTATCTCGAGACACTTTACAAAAGCAGGTGAAGGACCTTACTGTTTGTCTGTTAACGTTAACCCTAACCCTAAGGCCATCCTTGGGGGGGGGGGGGGGGGGGGGGCTGCAGGAGCTCTCAAAAAAAGGAGAGGTTAGAATATAGATATAGTGACAAGCAGTAATAAGATATGAATAAGATACTTTCTTCAAGTCTAAGAGATAAGATAAGAGATGAGAGATCCTGGTGCCAGTTCCCCCGGTAGTCTAGGCCTATAGCAGCATAACTATGAGCTGGTCCTAAGCCAGCCCTAACTATAAGATGTATCAAAAAGAAAAGTTTCTATTCTTAAAAGTACCTAGTGTGTCTGCCTCCCGGACCCCGACTGGTAGACGATTCCAAAGGAGCGGTGCCTGATAACTAAAGGCTCTACCTCCCATAGTACTTTTAGAGACTATAGGCACCACGAGCAGGCCTGCATTCTGGGAACGTAATGTTCTTGTCGGATAGTACGGTACAATTAACTCTTTAAGATACGATGGTGCCTGACCGTTTAGAGCTTTGTAGGTGAGCAGAAGGATTTTAAATTCTATTCTAGATTTTATAGGGAGCCAATGGAGAGAAGCCAATACAGGAGTAATGTGGTCCCTTTTCCTCGTTCTAGTAAGAACACGAGCTGCAGCGTTTTGGACGAGTTGGAGGGTCTTTAGAGATTTACCATAGCACCCTGCTAAAATAGAATTACAGTAATCCAACCTGGAGGTAACAAATGCATGAACTAATTTTTCAGCATGATTTTGTGACAGGATCTGTCTGATCTTAGAGATATTACCAAGGTGAAAATAAGCTGTCCTTGAAATTTGTTTAATGTATGAATCAAAGGACATATCCTGATCAAACAGAACTCCTAGGTTCCTAACAGTGGTACTAGAGGCTACACTAATACTACTAAGGGCCGTCATATCCGCAGAGAAAAACTCTCTAATGTTCTTAGGTCCAATCACTATAACTTCAGTCTTGTCTGAGTTGAGCAGTAAGAAGTTTCTGGTCATCCAGGTCCTGATGTCCTTGAGGCTTCTAGTTTACGAAGCTGGTTGGTGTCTTCTGGCTTCATTGCTATGTAGAGCTGAATATCGTCTGCATAGCAATGAAAGTTTATGGAGTGTTTTCTCATAATACTACCTAGAGGAAGCATCTATAATGTAAATAGAATCGGACCAAGCCCTGATCCTTGAGGCACTCCATGGCTAACTTTGGTGTACATAGAGGACTCATCATGAACAAACTGAGACCTGTCTGATAAATAGGATCTAAACCAACTTAAAGCAGTCCCTGTAACTCCAAGTCATTGTCCTAGTCTCTGTAACAGAATCTGATGGTCAATTGTATCAAAAGCAGCACTAAGATCTAACAGGACAAGCACAGATAGAAGTCCCCTGTCTGAGGCTAACAGAAGATCATGTGTTACTCTAACTAGTCTAGTTCTATGGTAAGCTCTAAATCCCGACTGGAACTCCTCAAACAAGCTGTTGTTGTGGAGAAAATCACACAACTGATTAGCTACCACTTTCTCTAAGATCTTGGAGATAAAAGGAAGGTTAGATATAGGTCTATAGTTAGCTAGAGTTCCTGAATCAAGAGTAGGCTTTTTAAGGAGCGGTTTAATTACAGCTACTTTAAATGACTGGGGTACATAACCTGCTGCTAAAGATATATTGATCATATCTAGTATGGAGCTGCTAACTAGAGGAAAGACTTCCTTAAACAACTTGGTTGGGATTGGATCTAAAAGACAGGTTGACGGTTTAGACGCAGAAATAATCGAATTTAGTTCTGAGAGGTTAAATGGAGAAAAACAGTCGAGGTTAGTGTCAGAAATTGGAGCCGTTTCTGCTGTATCTGAATTATAGGAGGAATCTGCACTAAGTAAAGGTGGTAGGTTGCTAATTTTGTCTCTAATGTTTAGAATTGTATCATTAAAAAAGCTGATGAAATCATTCCTGCTAAGGGCTAAAGGAATAGATGAATGAACTATGACTCTCTGTCAGCCTGGCTACAGTGCTGAAGAGGTATCTAGGGTTGTTTTTATTTTCTTCGATAAGAGACGAGTAATAGGCCGTGCGGGCCTGCCGTAGAGCTTTCATATATCTATTATGACTATCTGGACAAATTAAACGAGATTCTATCGTTTTGGTGGAGCGCCAAATTCTTTCAAATTTACGTGACATTAGTTTTAGAGTACGGGTTTCTAAATTGTACCATGGAGCTGATCTCTGTCGTTTGATTGGCTTCTGTTTTAGGGGGGCGATTGAATCCAGAGTAACTCTAAGTGAATCCACCGCACTATCTACAAACTGATCTAACTGAGAGGGACTAAAGTGATTATAGGAGTTTCAACTAGGTTAGAGGATGGTACTGAAACAAAGGCAGCTGAAATAGCTTCCTTAAATTTAGCTACAGCATTATCATTTAAATTTCTAGGGAGCACTTTTTTATTAAGAGGAGTTAAGGTTGGTAAAAAGAAATCAAAAGTTATTAGGAAATGGTCTGAAAGAGAATTTTCCAGAAAAACCGACAAGCTGTTAATTTCAATACCATAAACTAGAACAAGGTCCAGGGTGTGGTTAAATGGATGAGTAGGTTTGTTTACACCCTGGGTGAAGCCAATAGAGTCCAATAGTGACATGAAAGCCGTGCTAAGACTGTCATTAACAACATCCACATGGATATTGAAATCACCTACAACAATTATTCTATCACTGCTAAGAACTATGTGTGATAGAAACTCTGAATATGGGCCAGGAGGGCGGTAAACTATAACAATTAGAACTAGCTGAAAAGTTCTAGAGACTGGATGTGAAAGACTGAGTGCAAGACTTTCAAAAGAGGTATAATTCAGCTTTGGTCGAGGATTAATTATAAGAGCAGAATTAAAAATAGCTGCTACTCCACCACCTCGACCAGTGTCTCCAGCTATATGAGCATTCAAATGACTGGGAGGGGTGGATTCATTTAAACTAACATATTCATCCTGGGAAAGGTTTCAGTTAAACAAAGTAGATCAATATGATTCTCTGATATTAGATCATTTACCAGGAGGGATTTAGATGCTAGGGATCTAATGTTTAGTAAGCCGCATTTAATTGTTAGATTTTTTTGCCAAATCGTATTTGTAGTTTTGATTTTGACTAAATTGTTATGATTTACGCCTCTTTTATTGAGGCTGCCTATGACAGGTGTGGGGCGGAGAACAGACACAGTATCTATAGTATAAGTAGGGTTACAGCTATAAGAAGATCTAACTGAGTTACAGTTAGATTTACAGTCACATGGACAGCTATAGTGGCAGGTAAACAGATCTAAAGGAAGCGCAGAGAAGTGTGTAAGACTGCAGCTCTGCATCCTGGTCTGAACTCTGATGAGTTGTCAGGGTCTAATAAACTCTGCTACGTTTCTAGATAATAGAGCTGCACCAACCAGAGTAGGATGGATGCCATCTCTAGCTAGCAGACCAGGCTTTCCCCAGAAGGACTGCCAGTTATCTATGAAGCCCACATCGTTTGCTGGACACCACCTCGATAGCCAGCGGTTGAATGAGGACATGCGGCTATACATGTCATCACTGGTCAAATTAGGGAGAGGACCAGAGAAAACTACGGAGTCCGACATCGTCTTAGCAAAACTACACACCGACTCCACATTAACTTTAGTAATTTCCGACTGGCGAAGTCGGGAGTCATTTGTGCCGACATGAATTACAATTTTATCAAACGTTTAGTCTTTGTCAGCAGCTTTAAGTGAGCCGTGATGTCGCCGCTCTGGCCCCGGGTATACACCTAACTATACCCGCTCTGGCCCCGGGTATACACCTAACTACGCCCGCTCTGGCCCCGGGTATACACCTAACTATACCCGCTCTGGCCCCGGGTATACACCTAACTACGCCCGCTCTGGCCCCGGGTATACACCTAACTATGCCTGCTCTGGCCCCGGGTATACACCTAACTATACCTGCTCTGGCCCCGGGTATACACCTAACTATACCTGCTCTGGCCCCGGGTATACACCTAACTATGCCCGCTCTGGCCCCGGGTATACACCTAACTATGCCTGCTCTGGCCCCCTCACCTGTGCGCCGACGTGAGTGGCCGCACATTCAGTAGCTCCGTCCCTGTCGTACTTGTCTGATATGTTATTCGTTTGTTGTGGCTCTGTGCCAACTTCTACGTTTATAGTTTTTATAGTACACCTTCAGTGTATAACTTTATGTATCCTATGGATACTTTTTCGTGTTTTCGTGGAAATAGCAGCGGAAAACTTTCCTATTCAAGGGAAACGCTGCTCTCGCTCCGGTCAGCGGGACAAGCCGGCATCGTTCACCCGATACCAGAGGAGCTGAGGCGGCGGTATAGAGGCTGTAGAGCTGGGGCCCTGGTACGGGCTAAGCTCGCGGCTAAGAGATGGAGGTACAAGCCCTCGGTTCCGGTGATAGTTATGGGGAACGTAAACTGTCTAACAAACAAGACAGACGAGCTGGCTGCGCTTGTGAGGAACAACCGGACATTTAGAGAGTGCAGTTTAATGTGCCTCACAGAAACCTGGCTAACGTGGATCTACCGGGCTTTACTACAGTGAGAGCGGACAGAGACACGAAACGCAGCGACAAACGGAAAGGAGGAGGACTCGCGCTGTTCATTAACAACAGATGGTGCCACCATGGACATGTTACTGTGAAGGAGGCAACGTGCAGCAAAGACATCGAGCTGCTGGCGGTAAGTCTCCGTCCTTACTACATGCCGAGGGAATTCTCTCACGCGATCGTGCTCTGTGTCTACGTTCCTCCCCGGGCACACGCCGAAACTGCGTGTGACATCATCCACGCGACCACCTCAAGATTACAAACGCTGCACCCGGATGCTTTCATCACACACACAGACACTCACACAAACACACACACACACACACACACACACACACACACAAACACACACACACACACACAGCTGGTCCTGAACACAAAGGTTACTCTTTGGCTGATGTCTGTATGTTGTCCCTTTAAATCATTAAAT
>NC_136700.1:26343782-26381282 GCF_947650265.1 Symphodus melops | reverse complement strand
TCTTACCATGGTCCCACCACTGCCTAAGACAACTAAACTCTCCCTTCCTCTGTCTAAAAACATCCCAGAAATAAATAAGAACCTCTCTAAAATGTTTATCAAACGTTAAGACTGAATTAAAATGCCAATAAGCGCTTCTATGTAAAATGTTCTGAATAAAAACATGACATAAAAGCAAAGCATGGTCAGTAAAAGCAGCAGGGACAATACTGCACATCTTAACAATATTAAAATGATGCTTAAAACAATAAATACGGTCGAGCCTAGCTGAGGAGATCCTACTCTCTCTGAGGTGGGACCATGTGTACTGACGGCAGTCTGCATGCATCCTTCTCCACACATCCACCAGGCCGTGGGAGCAGACCAGCTGCCTCAGCACGTGTTGGGACACTGGATGCGGCTCTGCATGGTTGCGATCTAAAGACGCATTTTCAGTACAGTTAAAATCCCCCCCCAAGAATAAAAAATCCTCCGGGGCACAGCCATTTAAAACATCATTAACTGTTTGTAAAAACAGCTTCCTCTCTGCACCGATTGTTGGAGCGTACACATTGATAAAAACCGCAGTAAAAAGGTCGAACCGTGCCTTCATTAAAAGCAACCTCCCCTCGATAAAATGCTCGACCTCCAGTGAGGCCGGAGTAAAAGACTTGGAGAGGAGGAAGCCAACTCCTCCACTAAGAGAAGTGTTGTGACTTAAAATGACTTCCCCCTCCCACTCTCTCCTCCAGTCGGCCTCGTTGCGATCATCGCTGTGAGTCTCTTGGAGATAAAAAACATCAATGTGTTTCATCCTGGCCGTTTCATATATGGCGGCTCTTTTTTTGGGCTCTCTGGCTCCGTTTACATTTAAACTACCTACTTTAAAATTATCCATAAGTGAGAGATTTAAAAATAAAATAAAAACCAATAAATTAATTAAAAAACACATTGGAGAGCTTGGCTTTGACTTTTTTTCCTTTCCTCCAGTTGTTTGTTGGCTCGATACACAAGTTTATTTAATCTGTAGACCTCCTTTTCGTCAAACACAGGCTCATCTTTCTTACTTATATGGTGCGAGACCGAGATTGAGAACATATTTAGATCAGGAAAATAATCTTCAATGTTTATTTTTTTGTTAAATGTTCTGATTAAAAATGTCCTTATTTTTTCCGGAGTGTATAGTCTCTTTTTCTGGCTGTTTGTGACTTTAGGAGGAGGGATGTCACTGCTGTCAGAGACACACTCGTCACTCTCACTGTCCTCCTCCTTCTTACTGCTTTTTTTTTCAAACTTTAACCTTCTTGTACTTCTCCTTTTAGGAGCCGGTTTCTTTATACAAGGCTCTTCCTCCTCCTCCTCCTCCTCCATTTCAGCCTCCTCAACTTGCTCCCCCCATGTAAGATTAGTACTCCCCCCACCTGCCTCCTCTACCTGTATGTCCCCTTCTGCTTGTGTGTCCCCCCCTGCTTGTGTGTCCCCCCCTGCTTGTGTGCCCCCCTCTACCTGTGTGCCCCCCTCTACCTGTGTGTCCCCCCCTACCTGTGTGCCCCCCTCTACCTGCGTGCCCCCCTCTACCTGTGACTCACTAACACCCTGTGCTTCACTTTCATTTTTTTCTGTTGTTTTTTCTCCCTTTTTTTCACCCTCCACCACATCACCTGAAACGTGTGTCTCTCCTCTCTGCTCACTTTCACTCACACTGTGCACATCACTCATACTCACCCCCCCCCCTGCTCCAGGTCTGTGCACATCATTCATACTCACCCCCCCCTGCTCCAGGTCTGTGCACATCATTCATACTCACCCCCCCCTGCTCCAGGTCGGGCACAGCAGCGGAGAGAGGCAGCGCGGAGCGCGCCTCCTCTATCGGCCGCTCGGACGCCACAGCCCGGGTCACAGCAGATGAAGTGTCCGCTGCGGCCGCGGGCCGTGGGGCGGCGGCCCCCCGCCGCTCCGCTGCCACCGGCGGAGCAGCGGAAGACCCCGCCACAGGGCCGAGGGTCACCTCCCGGCCAGGCGGAGCCGGATCCCCGGCTTTCGGACAGGCACTCACGGTGTGTCCCTCCTCACCACAACCGAAGCACTTCATTGCCGACGAGGAGGCAAAAATCACGTAGTCATAATCATCTACTTTAACGCGGAAGCGGAGGTTGAGCTCCGCATCCCGGTTATTAAGTATCATAAACAGCTGTCTACGGTGAGACACTACGTGTTTCAGCAGCGGAGACTTACATCCAGACAGGATCTTTTTTTTTTTTTTTTTTTAAAGATTTGTTTTTGGCCTTTTGCCTTTATTGATAGAGGACAGTGGATAGAGTCGGAAAGGGGGAGAGAGTGGGGAGAGACATGCGGGAAAGTGGCCACAGGCCGGACGCGAACCCGGGCCGCCCGCGCGAGGAGCGAGGCCTCGCAACATGGTACGCGCGCTGTCGCTGCCGCTGAGCTATCGGCGCCCCCCAGACAGGATCTTTTTAATGGGGGACACCACCTTCCCATGTCTGGAAAGCTCTCTGCTCAGAAACTCGTCGGTTATGAACGGAGGGACGTTTGACAGGATGACCCTGGTGGACGGCTGTGTCAGCGGGGTCACCTGAACAAACATTTCCCTCACCGTGATGCCTGTCTCCACCACGCGGTTCACCTTCTCCACCTGATCCAGGAAGATGACCACGGCACTGTTCATCCGAGCCGCCGACTTCACGCTGCCGTGTCCGACCTTCTCCCCCACAGCCAGCCCGATCTCCTCCACACTGCACGGGAAGCTGGCGTTGATCTTAATGCCATGCTTCCTCGTGAGGTGGCCAAAGGTGACTCCATTTACCATGGCGTCTGGAGACGCCGACCGGCGAGACACCGGCAGGAGATTAAACAAACACACACACACACACACACAGCATAGAAATCCACGGCATGGCTCCTGATCTCGTCCAGGCTCGTGGTCACCCTTCCTCCTGGAAGCTTCAGGCAGGTCATCTGCTTCCTTTGTGCCACCGACCTCTCCAGATTAAAGAAGAAAGACGTCGGGGCATCCATGTCTTTGAGCTGAAGGAAGCGAGACCTGACAAGCGCTCCCTTCACTCTTTCCTGCAGGAGGGAGCTCAACTCGGACTTCTTGTCCTTCAGCAGACGGCCCACAGCAGGATCAGAGTCCCTATTTAACCCTTTCTCAAGGTTCTTTATACTGATCTCAAGCTCCTGAACCGCTGCCTTGATTTTAGCAGTTGAATGGGAGGTGTACTGTTGGCAAAAAACACGAATTTGTGTCTTCCCAACCTCCCACCACTGTTTCAATGAGCTACAACTGCTTTTCTTCCCTTTCCATTGCTGCCAGAAGTGCTGAAAGCCCTGACAGAAGCTGCTGTCCTGCAGTAATTTATTATTAAAAAACCAGTGAGACTTAACTCTCTTCCCTGGCGAGCTGACCAAGTCTATGGTGACTAGATGGTGGTCGGTGAAGCCAACTGGGGAGATCTTGCTGTGAGTTAATCTGGAAGTGAGATTCAGAGAAATGTAAAACCTGTCTAGTCTGGCTGCACTCGTCCTGTTGTTCGCCCTCACCCAGGTGTATTGTCTGGACTGTGGATGTTTGGTCCTCCAGGCGTCTATCATGTCTAAATGTGAGATGACATTATGAAGGCTTTGAGATGACTGTGGGTGGGGCTCCTCCCCTGTCCGGTCTATAGTAAAATCCAGAGTGCAGTTAAAATCACCACCAATAATTAATTGGTCCTGGTGATAATTGATCAGCTCGTTTTTCAACAAGGCATAAAAACTCACTCTTGCTGGTCCTTCATTTGGGGCATAAACATTAACAAAAGAAAACACAGAACCTTCTATCTCAGCTTGAACCACCAGCAGTCGACCCTTCACCACTTCAGTAAAGGACAGAACTGTTGCAGTCGGTCTAAACAGAACAGCTACTCCTGCACTGAGACTGGTGCCATGGCTCAGGGTATGTGGGCCCTCCCACCATAACCCCCAGTCTACCTCATCTGATGGATTAGTGTGAGTCTCTTGCAGAAAAATCACATCTAACCTTTTCTGAGAAGCTACTTCAGAAATTAAAGCTCTTTTCTGTCTGTCCCTCCCACCATTAATATTCAAAGACCCTATTTTAAGGTTCTGCATAGGAAGATGTGAGAAGATTAATAAGCACAGAGAAACAATCAAAGGACAGTGAAGAGAAGAAAACACCAAGTGGTACATGATCATTTTGCTTTCCTGCTGTTTCTAACAGGTCTGACAATTTTCTTTCCTTTTGCTTTCCTCAGAATGGCGATGTGCCTCTTCAGGCGGAAACGTTTTTTTTCATCTAAAACATCAAAACCAACCAGTCTTTTCAGCATAGTCACAGATTTGATGAATTTTTCTGTGTTATCAAAGTAATCCCTCACTTGTGTAGGTTTATTAAAAGTAACATCAAGGAAGTTGTTGATGTCATCTAAAGAATAGAGATCATCTATATTCCTGTTACTTTCACACAATGAAATGGTGTCTGACTCTGAAACACAGTCCATCTCCTCTCTCTCACATGATGCCTGGCTATGAAGCACTTCACTTTCACTGATGTTGTCTACACCGGCAGAGCTCATAGACGCTGCTGCCTCTGCAGACTGAGAGCTCTCAGGGTTTTCTGCCTCTGCAGGAGCCTGCTGCTCAGCCTGGATAGATTCATCACTAATACCGGCCCGCACATCAACGCGCTCCGCCGCTGCACTAGAAGCCACAGGCTCAAGGGTCGCGGCGCCATTGGATGCAGCGTGGGGGGCGGCGCCATCCGTCACCGCGGCAACCGGTGCGGCACCCGGTGCGGCACCCGGTGAGGCACTCGGTGCGGCACCCGGTGCGGCACCCGGTGCGGCACCCGGTGCGGCACCCGGTGCGGCACCCGGTGCGGCACCCGGCGCGGCACCCGGCGCGGCACCCGGCGCGGCATGAGCCGCCAGCTCAGCGCCGCTCAGGGCACCAGCTGTCTCGGGGGGGGCCGCACGGGCAACAGGCGAACCGCCCGTCGCACCCTGTCTCTTATGTGGACACGCAGCACGTTTATGTCCCACATCTCCACACTCGAAACATTTAAACTGTCCTGAGCTGGCATACACCATGTAGGAGCCATCCCCGTATTTCACTCTGAAAGACACCTCCAGAGTCTGAGCAGGTGAATCCAAGAACATGAACACCTGCCGTCTCAGAGACTGCACGTGCTTCAGTCTGGGATCCTTACATCCCAGACTCACCGTCCTAAACCCGCTAGCAAACTTGCCAAACCTACGTAACTCGCTCAGTAGCGACTCATCCGGGATAAACGGCGGGACACCGGACACGGTGATCCGCGTAGAGGGGACTGACAGCGGGGACACCTGCACAAAAGCGTCCCTGACAATCACACCGCTCTCTATCAGCTGATACACGTAGGCCTCCTCCTTCAAGAACACGACCACAGCTTTATTCATCCGCGATGCAAAGGAGCATTTATCATGTCCTACCTGCTCACCGACGGCCAGCAGAACCTCCTCTACGGTGATATTAGTATCCGGCGGGGCTATCCGAACTCCCTGCCGGATAGACGGAGGTGGCGTCTCGGAAGACGCCATTCCTCCCAAAAAACCCGCCGAAAACACCTCAGTTCACTCAGCTAACACGCAATAAACACAGAAATAAACTTACCTGATCATGTACTCGTGACAGATGCAGAGATCAGGAGGAAAACCCAAAAAACCAGGAATTGAAAACCATTCAAACGCCGCGCCACTCTCACTACCACCACCTCCACTCACGCTCACACACACCGGAAGCAGAGAGAGAGAGAGAGAGAGAGAGAGAGAGACAGACAGACAGAGAGAGAGAGAGAGAGAGAGAGAGACAGAGAGAGAGAGAGAGAGAGAGAGACAGAGAGAGAGAGAGAGAGAATTGCCTTTAACTTAAAGATGGGATTTATGTTTCTGTGGCCATCTCTCCCAAAATGCACGTCTTTGTGAGTGTTAGTGAAAGAGCATGTCCCATTGTTGACATGGTTACTCTCTTCCATGGAGGCTACTGCGCTTAATTAGAATTTTTTAAACAACATAATGTGCGCATATATCCTCTGGTATGTCGTGTGCCTTCGCAAATCATATAAATAATCATGGTGGGCAGCCATGGTCAAAAATGCCAGGGCCTTTTTTTGTTCCCAGTCCAGCCCTGGGTTGGACGAGCTCGTTTCCAATACTGGGAAGATGAAGAACTAGAGATGCAGAAGTCTCCAAACTGAAAGAGTGTATATGAAGTGTGTGTGTGTGTGTGTGTGTGTGTGTGTGTGTTTCCCTCTGCAAGATAACAAACTAATGTTCTCTGAGTCGTCATGAAGCACTTTAATGTCCATCTTTGAAGGTTCTGGTTCTGTGCGAGCAGAACACAGACTCTGCTGTGCATGAGAGTAGAAACAGAAAGATGTGGCTCTTCACAGAACAATATCAGAGGTATGCAAATCATTCTGTTGGATTTGGTTCTGTAGGCAGAAAGTCACATTGAATATTTTCACTTCATCCAGTTTGTTTTCTGGAGAGGAAGACCCGCCCACATCCATCAATTCAAATCTCAGCTTTTTAACAAATACACAAACAAATGATTTCAAAATAAATGTTACGAGAATTTTTAAATGTAAAGAAAAACATATAAAAATAAGTCACAAGGTACAGAAGCCTGGAGAGGACAAACATATATTATTATTTATATTTCATATCATGTTTTTAATTCAGTGTCCCGGGGTGATCACCACGTTCAGATGTTTGTCCCTCTAAGGCTTCCTTACTTTAATATGTTATAACTATTCATTTATTGGTCTTTTCACAAAGCCACATTCACATTCATGAACTTGTTGCAGGTCATAAGCATTTGAAGTCCAAACTCAGGCGCATGCTGGAAGGAGGTTTTTACTTTAAGCATTAAAAACCCAGAACCTTCTTTCCTCTGCCTACAAGAGTCTTCAGCTGCTCACTCAGGAGCATCTCCACAACAACTCTTCTTCTCTGAACACCTGCATAAAACTGTTTCTTACTCACAGACACCACCTTGTGGTATAAACTATGCAACACATCTACATTACATTAAATTCAATTTAAAAAACGTAATTTTCCCCCGGGGGGCAATTCAAAGGCATGTAAATGAAAAACAGGTATACTTCAATTAGACAAAGAATTATAAAAGTGTTGATAAAAAGTAAAGTGTCAAACTTTAAATACAAAATGTAAACAACGTTAAATATATCATATAAGAGTGGAGGTATAAGTAGACCGTGCTAGGACTAAAGATGTAAACAGAAATCTATACTGTAATGATCAGATGTAAACAACTGGACATAAATATAAACATTGTATATATATATATATATATATATATATATATATATATATATATATATATATATATATATATATATATATATATATATATATACAGAGCTATGTGCAAGAAAAACAACAGACAACATTATTTCTATTGTTTTGACAATCTGACCGCATTTCCATTATAGGTGATGTAATAATAATAATAATAATAATAATTATAATGACAATGATAATAATCATAATAATAATAACAATGATAATCATAATAATAATCATAATCATAATAATCATAATAATCATAATAATAAATATTATTATTATTAACCAAATATTTAAAATTATTTAAAAAATAATAATAATAATGATATTAATCATAATCTTAATAATAATAATGATAATAATGATAATAATCATAATAATAATAATGATAATAATGATAATAATAATAATGATAATAATGAAAATAATAATAATAATAATAATAATAATGATAATAATAATAATGAAAATAATAATAATGATTATAATAATATGACGGCGGCGTGACTTTTTTATTATTATTTCAAAAATTACAATTAAGCATTCATAAAATAAGAAACCTGAAACCTTGTGTTGAAATGAAAACATGTCAATGACAGCAACAATGTAGGTGTGTGTGTTTTTTAACACACAAAGACGCACACAGACGTGACCTGTGTTTATCACGTTGTGTGTGCATCCATTCAGTCTATATGGAGAGGCTTTGTGTTGTACTTTAGCCTTTCTCACCATCATTTCCTAAAAAGCACTGCAGGGGAAACTCTACGTGCTCTGATTCTATGGCCGGTGACGGCCTGCTCCGCTTCAGGCTGCCGTCTGCTCGTCACTAATCGGTGTCACCCTGCCTGTGTGCTCATGTGGTTAGCAGTTAGAGTTTACTGAGCGAGACACTGGAACTGACTCAAACGCCTGTAATGGACCTCAGTGAGTCCATGCAGAGTCACCTCAGACCAGGGGAGACCATGAGGGGGGGTAAAGGGGAACGTTTTTTGAAGTGCGATGGTCCCAAATAAGCTTAAACGCCATCTCCAAACGAAACACCCTTCGCTTCAAAACAAGAACGTGGACTATTTTGTTCGCCTGCGTGAACACACGGAGAAACAGGCAACTTTCATGAGAAAAACCACAAAGGTAAATGAGAGAGCGAGCTACCACGTTGCAGAACTTGTAGCTAAATCAAAAAAGTCCCACACTGTGGCAGAGACATTAATACCTCCCGCCTGCAAAGCCATTGTAAATGAGATGCTCGGACCTGAAAAGAAATAGCCAAAGTTCCTCTCTCAGATAACACAATATCCAGACGTATTGATGACATGTCTGCAGACAGCCAAAGTGTGGTTTTGGAAAAGATCCGTATCAGTAAGAAATTTGCTTTGCAACTTGATGAGTCTACTGATATTAGTGGACATGCTCAACTCTTGGCCAATGTGCGTTTTGTGGATGGAGACGCAAGCAGAGAAAACTTCTTCTTTTGCAAGGCATTGCCAGAAAGAACAACAGGAGAGGAAAATTTTCGGGTCACATCAGAATATCTTGAAAAAGGAGGACTTAAGTGGGAAAACTGCACGAGTGTCTGCACTGATGGAGCGGCAGCTATGGTTGGGCGCACCAAGATGTTAACACTGCTGCATTGTGTGAGATAATAGTTAAACATTTGAAAACTTTTGAGGAGAAGATGTCATTTTATTTCTCTTCAGCCTTCACTGAATGCCTTGACTGGGTTAGGGACCCTTATAGCTCAGCATCAGTTGTTGGAAAGGACATGACTTTACAGGAGCAGGAGGACCTAACTGAACTGAGACAGTGGTTTAAAGCTAAGCTTTGCAGATCTACCTTTGGACAGTTTTTGGTTGGCTACTGCCAAGGAGTTCCCTATTCTGGCAAACAAAGCTATTTTGACTTTGCTCCCATTTTCCACGATCTGTGTGAGGTGAGCTTTTCAAGCTTCACTGCTATACAAACTAAAAACAGAGAGAGACTGAGAGCTGTTGAGGAAGAGCTTCGTGTGTGTCTTTCTTCAATTTCTGCCAGGATATCAACTTTGTGTTCATCCAAACAAGCCCAGGTTTCACACTGAGTGAGTAGAAATATTTGTATTTGTGTTTATTTGATACCAAATAAACACAAGAATTACTTTATATTGTTAATATGGGCTACATAGTTTCATTTTTTTTAACATTATCGACTGGTGGTGTGCCTTGAGATTTTTTCAATGAAAAAAGTGTTCTATTTCGTATAGGCTTCGCCCTCTAAGGCTATCGCTATTGGGTTTATCCCTCGCGCGCATGCGCAGCACTGAAGAGTTGTAGTCCACGCCCACCCACGATGTGGGCCCCTCCCACGGTCAACCTGCCGGTATATAACCGGAAGGGACCATGTGTTCTGTTCCCTCTTTTCTTCAGCGAGTAAGTATGCAACAAGCACCTGTAAGAGAAACATAAATTAACCATGTCTACCTCTTCCATCCGTGTGTGTCCAGAGTGTCAGACCGGGTACATCATGCCGGCTGATTCCCACCGTCTCTGTGAGGCCTGCCTTGGGCCAGAGCATGCCAGCCTGGCTTTAACTTCACGGGCAATGGGTAGCAGCTGCCTACGCCTTCCCCGTGATGACCTGCAGCGGAGAGCGGAAGCCTTCGCTGTAGCTGCAGAGCCGGTGTGGCAGGTGGGGGAATGCACAACGGAACGGGAGATGGACATGTTGGACCATGGAGAGGAGTCTGCGGATTCACCGTACTCCATCCGTGGGTCAGTGTCAGGGTTCCCATCCCTCCCCTCTCCCTGTCGCTAGGGCTGGAGGATGCACCTGACACCGTCGCCGAGTCAGATTGCCCAGGCTTCCCTGGGAATCGGGCTGCGAGCGGCTCCCGGCCCCCGCCGTCGGTGGGGACCGGATCGTTCAGAGAGCCGAGTTAGATTGCCCAGGCTTCCCTGGGAATCAGGCTGCGGGCGGCTCTCGGCCCCCGCCGGTGGTGGGGGCTGGGAGCCGCTCTCGGCCCCCGCCGGTGGTGGGGGGTCTGCTTCAGGAGCTGCCGGGAATCATTAGAACGGCTGCAGCCCGACGGGGCCTCACTGTGCCGGTGGCACGTGAGGTGGAGCCGATCGATGAGATGGCGGGGGATTTTCCGCTTCTCCGGCCGGTCCGGCGAGACCCGGTGTGGCCGCGGTTCCCGGTTTTGATCCCCTATCAGGAGGGGGCAGCGGCGGATCCGAGGCTCTTGAGGGCTCCGGTCTCCACCTACACTTCCATCACAAAAGTGGGGGGGGGGGGGTGGCGGACCGTGGGTTCCCTCCGGTGCCGCCTTTGGAGGCTAACCTGACGGCCGTTTCGGGGTCCGGGCCGGGGGTTCGGGACGGCGTCCTGTCCCTCCTTCGAGCCGGGATCTGTTAACAGAGCGCCTGACGGACAGGTCGCACCAGTGTGCCTACCAGGCCTCTGCTGCGGCTAATAAAATTGTCCCTGTTGGCTCATTCCATGTCGAGACTGGCGGTCCAGTCCCACAATGAGCGTACAGCCAGCTCGTTTTTTTGTGCTAAGGAAACCCAGCGGGGCTGTATGAGCCAACTGCGACGTCGGCCGCGAGACACCTGCTATCTCCTCAGTCCTCTTTTCACCAGAGTGTTCCTCACTCAGTGAGTTCTCCGGCGGACAGGTGGGGGGGGGGGGGGGCATCATGAGCCCACGAGCGCTGGCTCGGCGCGTCGTGTGTCCTCCTCTCGGGGTGGACGCCTTTTCGCACCGGCTATGGCCGAGGACGTTCATTTATGCATTTCCCCCTGTCCCGTTGATTTCGAGCTTCCTGGACAGAGTGAGGAAGGAGAAGCTGTGCGCCATCCTGATCGCCCCGCTGCGCGAGCATGCGATGTGGTTCCCGTGTTACGTCAGATGACGTCAGGCGAGCCCTGGGAAATCCCTTGGAGGGGGGATGCCCTCTCGCAGGCAGGGGGCGTGCTCACGAGCCACCCGATCATCGGCCAGCGTCTCTGGGCTTGGCCGCTGAACGGACACATCTGGTAAGTATGGGGCTGGCTCAGGATGTGGTGCGCACTATTCAAGGCGCTCGGGCTGCCTCCACAACGGCATCTTACGCCGCAAAGTGGGCTGCGTTTCAACGCTGGTGCGGAGAGAGAGAACTCTCCGCTACTGCGTGTCCTCTGCCTCAAGTGCTTTCTTTCCTCCAGTTCTTAGTGGACCGAAATCTGGCATTTAGCACTATCAAAACATACACGGCTGCAGTTTCATCATGCCACGAAGGTTTTGGTGACCGTTCGGTGTTGGCCACCCGCTGGTGAAGCGGTGTTTAAAAGGGGTACAGAGGCTTCGGCCGGTGGTGCGCAGCCTGGCCCCGCAATGGGATTGGCACTGGTGCTGCGCGCACTGATTGTGGCGCCGTTTGAGCCTTTGGATCAAATTCCCCTACGTTTTCTGTTGGCTAAAACGGTTTTGCTCTTAGCTCTGACGTCAGCAAAACGTGTCAGTGAGCTGTCAGCTCTCTCTGTGGCTCCGTCCTGCCTCAGGATCCAGGAGGACGGTAGTTCGGCTGTATTACGGCCAAACCCGGCGTTCATGCCAAAAGTCATCACTAGCGAGTTCAAGTCGCGAGTGATCACGCTGGAGGGGTTTTTTTCCCCCTCCCCACACATCTGGGGAGCAGGCGACCTCTCACCTGCTGTGCCCAGTGCGCGCTCTGGCATGCTATGTTGCGCGCACAGCTGCCATACGCTGTTCCAGCAGCTGTTTGTACACTACAGGGCACATTCTGTGGGACAGCCCCTGTCAACACAGCGGCTGTCACACTGGCTGTGTGACGCCATCACACAGGCTTATGTCGCCTCAGGAGCTGAGCCTCCGGTGGGCATTCGGGCGCACTCCACCAGGGGAGTTGCTTCCTCGGCTGCCCTGCACGGGGGCGTGACGGTGGACGACATCTGCACGGCAGCTTCGTGGTCCTCTCCGTGCTCCTTTGTGCGTTTTTATCTACGGGATGCTTCCCGTTTTCTCAATGTCTCACTCAGTGCTCAGCACTCTGTCTGCGTAAGAGTGGGATGTTCCATTTTTTCCCCTGATGCTGTCAGGCGGAAAATGGTTGTTCGGGGTGTTGTTGTGCTTGTGGTACCTTCCGGACCCAGTGTGGCATTGACTACATCCTGCTTCGCCTCTAACCCAATAGCGATAGCCTTAGAGGGCGAAGCCTATACGAAATAGAACGTTAGTTACGTACTGTAACTCCAGATTCTATGAGTATAGGCGCAGCCCTCTAAGCGGTGGGCCCCACTGACTCCGTAACGGCTGAAGAAAAGCCCTTTATTGGGGAACAGAACACATGGTCCCTTCCGGTTATATACCGGCAGGTTGACCGTGGGAGGGGCCCACATCGTGGGTGGGCGTGGACTACAACTCTTCAGTGCTGCGCATGCGCGCGAGGGATAAACCCAATAGCGATAGCCTTAGAGGGCTGCGCCTATACTCATAGAATCTGGAGTTACAGTACGTAACTAACGATATTAGTGGACATGCTCAACTCTTGGCCAATGTGCGTTTTGTGGATGGAGACGCAAGCAGAGAAAACTTCTTCTTTTGCAAGGCATTGCCAGAAAGAACAACAGGAGAGGAACATTTTCGGGTCACATCAGAATATCTTGAAAAAGGAGGACTTAAGTGGGAAAACTGCACGAGTGTCTGCACTGATGGAGCGGCAGCCATGGTTGGGCGCACCAAGATGTTAACACTGCTGCATTGTGTGAGATAATAGTTAAACATTTGAAAACTTTTGAGGAGAAGATGTCATTTTATTTCTCTTCAGCCTTCACTGAATGCCTTGACTGGGTTAGGGACCCTTATAGCTCAGCATCAGTTGTTGGAAAGGACATGACTTTACAGGAGCAGGAGGACCTAACTGAACTGAGACAGTGGTTTAAAGCTAAGCTTTGCAGATCTACCTTTGGACAGTTTTTGGTTGGCTACTGCCAAGGAGTTCCCTATTCTGGCAAACAAAGCTATTTTGACTTTGCTCCCATTTTCCACGACATATCTGTGTGAGGTGAGCTTTTCAAGCTTCACTGCTATACAAACTAAAAACAGAGAGAGACTGAGAGCTGTTGAGGAAGAGCTTCGTGTGTGTCTTTCTTCAATTTCTGCCAGGATATCAACTTTGTGTTCATCCAAACAAGCCCAGGTTTCACACTGAGTGAGTAGAAATATTTGTATTTGTGTTTATTTGATACCAAATAAACACAAGAATTACTTTATATTGTTAATATGGGCTACATAGTTTCATTTTTTTTAACATTATCGACTGGTGGTGTGCCTTGAGATTTTTTCAATGAAAAAAGTGTTCCTTGGCTCAGAAAAGGTTGAAAAACACTGCACTAGAGGCTGGCTGCAGTTCCTGCAGTGTCCATTAGAGGCTGGCTGCAGTTCCTGGAGTGTCCACTAGAGGCTGGCTGCAGTTCCTGGAGTGTCCACTAGAGGCTGGCTGCAGTTCCTGCAGTGTCCATTAGAGGCTGGCTGCAGTTCCTGCAGTGTCCATTAGAGGCTGGCTGCAGTTCCTGGAGTGTCCACTAGAGGCTAGCTGCAGTTCCTGGAGTGTCTCCATCCACACACACTGTACGGGGGAATGTTTTGATGACTCAGCAGTTTTGATTGGATGAAGGATCAGAGTTATTCATAATAAGGCTTTCATACACACACAAGACATTTATTCTTACAGTGTAATGAACAGAAATCGTTGCATCATGGGAAATGCAGCATCAAGTGTTTTGGAGTTTGATCGAAACAAAAAGTCAAAGTCAGGATGACTCTGCCAATTTTGCTTACGCTTTGTCCTTCATCCGTCTCTCGTGAACCCCCCCCAACACACACACACACACACACACACACACACACACACACACACACAACCTCAGAAATGTATAATCCCTTCAGTGGAAGTGAAAATTGGAAAGCATGTGTCAAAGCAGTACACGACAGAGAAAATAGGCCAAAGTATGCAGATGAAAAGCTCGATATAAAGACTTTCATCTTCACACACAACCCAAACACAGATTAGTGCTCAGATTCTCTTCCTCCAGATTCAGGCCGGGAACAGAAAAAGCCCATCAGAGCTGGTGGAAATGGAAAACACCAACTGTCTCTCGTCTCAGTCATTGTTTCCCTCCCTCTCAAGTTCAGAGGTAAACAAGCAGCCCGTCATAAAGCTAACAGGCTCCATCAGGTTTAGAGCTGTCGTTCCACAGAGTGTCCCCAAACGCTCAATTTAAAAGGGAAACACAACCAACAGCCCCAGGCTCTTTCTATTATTCCAGGCACAGTGGCTTTGCTGGCAGCATGTTCTGGGAACACACTCGTCCTGTCAGTCTGACATGAGGCGTGCAGGTCCTGCAGGAGCTGCTGGTGCTGCTGCTGCTGGTGCTGCTGCTGCTGCTGCTGCTGCTGATGATGATGATGATGATGTTGAGGCCAGAAATGAGCTGTGAATTAGGTAAGTGTGTTTTACAGCAGTCTATGTCATCACCCCCCCCCCCCCCCCCCCCCCCCCCCGTCACTGTTCTGCTTTAGCTCGCAGATGTCACAGGCAGTGGTCAGTCTCTTGTCAAGTCAGAACTCAAAGATGTCTTGAAACAACAATTGTCACTTCCTCATCGTTTGGGCAGGAGGAGCATCGACAGGCTGACTTGTCTCCTGCACTGAGCTGAACAGACGCTAAGTAGCTCAACACTACCACCTGCTGGTGAGAAAGGAACCTAAATCCAGCTGATGTGCAGCAGTAACAGTTTTCCCCAAGCATGTTCGTTCAACCCTGAGTGCGAGCGTTTACCATCTGGAGGACGATACAGAGTCCTCCAGGAGATTAAAACTCTGAGTCATGTTGGTTAATAAGGCCGGGTTGGGTTTCTTTTTTTTTCTACTGGAAAGTGAGAACCAAAATGTACACAGTGTGAAAACCTTTTATGAAGCTCGACCAATGAGGCTTCTCGGCAGACTCCTCCCCCTCCTGGATCCTGGGATCTGCTGCATTTCTGTTCCTCTTTATTTGGTGTTTTCACTGTGTGCTCCAAGAAAGACCAGCCGACACTGGAAACACTTTGCACTCTTTGCACTTTATTAGCTCGTCATTTTACAAGAACAGGTTTGAGAGAATGCATCGAGCGAGTGTGTGTGTGTGTGTGTGTGTGTGTGTGTGTGTGTGTGTGTGTGTGTGATAACAGAAGTTACCTCTGCAGTTTCTAAGATGAACGAGGTGAGAGCAGAACACCGTGAGTCTCTTGTACTCGTTTGAAATGTGACGTCTGAACAAGAGCAGAGATGGAGGACGTCCGAGAGTGAAGAAACAGACTGATAAAAACATGTTAGAAGAAGAAGACGACGGGGAGGGAACCAACAGCAGAGACACATTAGACTTTACCCGTCTGGATTTGTATTCATGTGAAGAATAAACAAGGGTTAAATGTTTCCATCGGCGGGGTCGACGTGGAGGTGGTCAGGACCTACGGGTACCTGGGGCTGCAGCTGGATGACAAGCTGGACTGGTCGCCTAACATGGACACTACCTGCAGGAAGGGACAGAGCCGTCTGTACTTCCTGAGAAGGCTGGGGTCCTTCAACATCTGCAAAAAGCTGCTGCAGATGTTCTACCAGTCTGTGGTGTCCAGCGTCCTCTTCTACGCAGTGGTGTGCTGGGGAGGAAGCTGCAAGAAGAGGGACGCAGCACGCCTGGACAGACTGGTGAGGAGGGCCGGCTCTGTGGTGGGCACAGAGCTGGACTCACTGGTGACAGTGGTAGAGAGGAGGTCTCTGGACAAAATGCTCTCCATCATGGACAACACACACCACCCTCTGCACAGCACCTTCACCGGTCAGAGGAGCATGTTCAGTGACAGACTGCTGTCACAGTTGTGCTCCACGGACAGACTCAAGATCTCTTTCGTCCCCCTATAGGCCATAAGACTGTACTACACTTCACTGTCACGGGAGGGAAGAAGCGCACGGTGATCCCTGGACTCTTTTTTCACTTTTTTTCTCACTCCTCATCTGCACTGCTGACCTCAGAGTCAGCCCCCAGTTGGACACTGTAATGCATATTGATAGTCACCTTACTGAGCACAGGTCACTTTAATGATAATCACCCTAATTCATGTCTGGTTTCATCCTACTGTTGTGTTATGCTACATCTGTAATGGTTGACATGATCACTCTAATTAGGTCAAGTTTCACTCTATTGTCTTCAACACTTAATGCTAATCTGCTCCTCAATAGTTGGGTACTTTAATGATAATCACCCTAATCACTCCTGGTTTCAGGTTATTGTCTAGGACACTTAATGCAAATCACTGCTCCTTTAAGTTGGTGAGCCAATTTACATCCCTGCATTGACTGTTTAATGACTGTACTCACACCTCTGGCATAAGCTCAAACACCTCTGTACATGCACATGTAACTAGTTTCTAAAGGTCAGCACTTTGTTTCTAAGGCTCTTTAACTGTTTACAGGTCTCTTTTAACCAACACATGTTTTTCTCTCCTCACAGGTTATGTACATTATGCTATATTAGTTTTAAGTCTAATGCTAATGCTAATTGCACAGGTTTAACATATAATTATGTTTATTCTTAGTCACATAGGGGCTGCTATATCTTGTTTGGGGGATTATTGTATACAGAGGGGAGGGGGGACAGCGGGTGTGTATTGTAACTAATGTCTTGTGTCCTGTCTGTCTGTATACTGCTACTGGATGCCTTAAATTTCCCTCGGGATCAATAAAGTATCTATCTATCTAAATAATAATCTATAAAGGCTGCAGAAGGATGTATTAAATGAGGCTTTTCCATCTAAACAACAAGTTGGTGTGACAGTGACTAACACATGTAGGACAGGGTCAACACAATACACTTGAGCTTCATATTTATAGATGTAATTATTGATTTATTGATTGATTGGTTTAACACCATTAAAAGTGTCCAGTGTTGCAGGGTGAACCGAAGTGCTCGGAGGAAACCCTGATGTGTAAGCGCTGAGTGTCAAGGTTGGTAAAGAAGTCGATGAGTGGAGGATGTTCACACGTTCCATGGTGGGAGAGCGCCATCTTTATGGTGATGGGGCTTCACGTGGATGTGAGTGATCTGACCCCGTTGATCACAGGATGTGGCGTTAATGTCACTTATCAGAATTAATAAATGACATATAATTGGGTTGTTTGGAGTCTGGTAACTTCTGGATGTTGGCAATTTTTGCGTCTGTAATAGGATGAACGCTGTTGTTTCGCTTGAACACCTTTGTCACACTTCCTGCAACAGTCTGAATGATCGACTTCTTGGTTCCTGACTGTACATGCTTCATTGAGGCTTCAGCTTGACCTCTTTTTAGCTTCTCTATTTCTTCTCTGAGCTGCTTGATGACTACCTCCTGCTCATGGTGGGTCTGCATGAGGAAGTTTCTGTCAGCATCATGTTTTTGATTTATAGAATGCATGTGCTGCTCTTTTCTTTTGATGGTTTTATGCAGATTGGAAATCGTCTTTTCACTGGCCTCCTGCTTTCTTTGGTAAAACGCCATCAGGAACTTTTGGCCCTCTGTGCTGTTTTCGTCCATGCCTACTGTTTTGTCTTTGCTAATGAAGCGCTGATGGAGACCGATGAATGCTTCTTTCAACATGTTTGGCTGATTCAAATGATGCATGCACAAATTTATGTTCACCAGGATGCTCTTGTGTATGGCCTCCACTTTGCGCTTCTCCTCCGTGAGCCGATCCATTTCTGGCTTTATGGTTCTCTCTCTAGATTGCAGGTTTTTAACTTGCTCTCGCAGCTTAATGTTGTCTTTAACTGCTTTTATTTTCTCCTGATTACTTTGTTCGAGATCGGCCTTCATCTGTTCGTTGTCTTCCTCTAGCTGCTCTTTATCTTTGACAGCAGCGTTATATTGGTGTTGTAATACTTTGTGCTGTTTTGTTTTATTTGACAGATTGACCTCACACTCTTCTAGTTCACTTTTACGTTCTGTGACATCTTCTTTGAGGATTTTAATTGTGGTATTTTTGTCTGCCACTACTTTGTTTAAAACGTTCACCTTCTCAGACTTTTTTTTTTCCTCGGCCAGTTTCTTTTCCATCTCTTTAGTCTTTGTCTGAGCTTTTAGTAGTTCCATCTGACATTTGTCGTTTTTCACAGATACCTTTGCTTTTCTGTCATTTGTCTCTTTCTCTTGTATGACCTGATTCAATCTCTGCACTTCCTTTTTGTGGTTTTTACGCTGGTTCTCAAGCTGCTCCTCACACTCTTTTTCTATTTTCTTTATCTTCAACTCATCTGCGTTCCGCTTCTGTTTGTATTCAGCGAGTCTTCTCATCGTCTCCTTTTCCAACTTTTTGTCATTCTCGTCCAGTTTGACTATTAATTCTTTTTTATGCTTCTTCTTAAGTTCAATTAACTCTTTCTTTCGCTGAGCTTCAGCTTCCTCAGATTTACTGAACTGCAACAACTTTAATCTTTCATCTTCCTTCTCTCGTTCCTCATTCTCACGTTGAAACACCTCCTGAATATTTGCCAACTTCTCTGCCATGTCGTTACAGGTCTTCTCGCTGATTTTCAATTCTTTCTTCAGCTCCGTTTTCTCCCTCATCAGGGTGGTGATGATTTCCTGGGTTTTCTTATTTTCCTCCTCCAGGTGAGAAATGCGTACGTTTAGTTGTACATTATCTTCTTCCAGGAGCTCTCTTTCCTTATCTTTGTTATAGATTAAAGTCTGGAAAGTCCTCTCACTATAGATTCTCGGCTGTTGGGAATCCATTTTTAGGGTGGTTGCCTGAAAGCGTTAACAATCTGTCGATCCTATCCGTTTACGGGTGAGTCAAATTAAGCCGCAGGCCCGATAGAAATGAAAGGTCCAGTATCAAATTCAATCTTTGTCCAGGCTTTTAATTAGTCTCTTTTAGGGCTGCTGTGATTTTTGTACTGTCTGTATATTGCTTGTGATGTTTTTAAACCCTGTTTGTGAAGCACTTTGTGGCCCCTGCCTGCGAAAAGTGCTATATAAATGAATTTTACTTACTTTTACTTAAGGTCTTTAGTCTCTGACGTCACGTCTGACGTCACGTCGTTCAACCTTGGATATGAAATTAAAACAACAACAGTTTGTGACGTTGCATAGTGACGCGTCACGTTCTGTTACGTAAAGCGCATCTCATTCACCGATGGAAAAAAAAAAGAAAGCTGTCGTAATTGTGAGAGCCCGATCTTCTCATTGTGAGATAAACATCAGCTGATGTTTCAGCACCACGGACAGCGCTGGATCCTGTGCGTTAAGGCGGGATAGGTGCGTGCGTGCGTGCGTGCGTGCTTCTTGTTGCGGTTAAAGTTGATAGCTTTGTGATATAGGCTACAGCAGTGAAGGTGTATACAGCTTAATCAGGTTGGACAGCATCAGTCCGCACCTCCAATCTGTTCTAACCTGAGTAAGTCCCTCCACACCTGTGCTGCAACAGGCTGGAAGCTCTTCTTCTTTGGTTCCTACTTTAGAGTGTCAGGCTGGACGAGCTCGTTTGGAATACTGGGAAGATTAAGATGTTGCTGCTAAGCTAAGTCTCCAAACTGAAAGAGTGTATATGAAGTGTGTGTGTGTTTCCCTCTGCAAGATAAGAAACTAATGTTCTCTGAGTCGTCATGAAGCACTTTAATGTCCATCTTTGAAGGTTCTGGTTCTGTGCGAGCAGAACACAGACTCTGCTGTGCATGAGAGTAGAAACAGAAAGATGTGGCTCTTCACAGAACAATATCAGAGGTATGCAAATCATTCTGTTGGATTTGGTTCTGTAGGCAGAAAGTCACATTGAATATTTTCACTTCATCCAGTTTGTTTTCTGGAGAGGAAGACCCGCCCACATCCATCAATTCAAATCTCAGCTTTTTAACAAATACACAAACAAATGATTTCAAAATAAATGTTACGAGAATTTTTAAATGTAAAGAAAAAAATGTAAAAATAAGTCACAAGGTACAGAAGCCTGGAGAGGACAAACATATATTATTATTTATATTTCATATCATGTTTTTAATTCAGTGTCCCGGGGTGATCACCACGTTCAGATGTTTGTCCCTCTAAGGCTTCCTTACTTTAATATGTTATAACTATTCATTTATTGGTCTTTTCACAAAGCCACATTCACATTCATGAACTTGTTGCAGGTCATAAGCATTTGAAGTCCAAACTCAGGCGCATGCTGGAAGGAGGTTTTTACTTTAAGCATTAAAAACCCAGAACCTTCTTTCCTCTGCCTACAAGAGTCTTCAGCTGCTCACTCAGGAGCATCTCCACAACAACTCTTCTTCTCTGAACACCTGCATAAAACTGTTTCTTACTCACAGACACCACCTTGTGGTGTAAACTATGCAACACATCTACATTACATTAAATTCAATTTAAAAAACGTAATTTTCCCCCGGGGGGCAATTCAAAGGCATGTAAATGAAAAACAGGTATACTTAAATTAGACAAAGAATTATAAAAGTGTTGATAAAAAGTAAAGTGTCAAACTTTAAATACAAAATGTAAACAACGTTAAATATATCATATAAGAGTGGAGGTATAAGTAGACCGTGCTAGGACTAAAGATGTAAACAGAAATCTATACTGTAATGATCAGATGTAAACAACTGGACATAAATATAAACATTGTATATATATATATATATATATATATATATATATATATATATATATATACAGAGCTATGTGCAAGAAAAACAACAGACAACATTATTTCTATTGTTTTGACAATCTGACCGCATTTCCATTATAGGTGATGTAATAATAATAATAATAATAATTATAATGATAATGATAATAATCATAATAATAATAACAATGATAATCATAATAATCATAATCATAATAATGATAATAATAATAATCATAATAATCATAATAATAATAATAATTATTATTAGAAAAATATTTAAAATTATTTAAAAAATAATAATAATAATGATATTAATCATAATCTTAATAATAATAATGATAATAATGATAATAATCATAATAATAATAATAATAATGATAATAATAATAATGATAATAATGAAAATAATAATAATGATTATATTAATATGACGGCGGCGTGACTTTTTTATTATTATTTCAAAAATTACAATTAAGCATTCATAAAATAAGAAACCTGAAACCTTGTGTTGAAATGAAAACATGTCAATGACAGCAACAATGTAGGTGTGTGTGTTTTTTAACACACAAAGACGCACACAGACGTGACCTGTGTTTATCACGTTGTGTGTGCATCCATTCAGTCTATATGGAGAGGCCTTGTGTTGTACTTTAGCCTTTCTCACCATCATTTCCTAAAAAGCACTGCAGGGGAAACTCTACGTGCTCTGATTCTATGGCCGGTGACGGCCTGCTCCGCTTCAGGCTGCCGTCTGCTCGTCACTAATCGGTGTCACCCTGCCTGTGTGCTCATGTGGTTAGCAGTTAGAGTTTACTGAGCGAGACACTGGAACTGACTCAAACGCCTGTAATGGACCTCAGTGAGTCCATGCAGAGTCACCTCAGACCAGGGGAGACCATGAGGGGGGGTAAAGGGGAACGTTTTTTGAAGTGCGATGGTCCCAAATAAGCTTAAACGCCATCTCCAAACGAAACACCCTTCGCTTCAAAACAAGAACGTGGACTATTTTGTTCGCCTGCGTGAACACACGGAGAAACAGGTAACTTTCATGAGAAAAACCACAAAGGTAAATGAGAGAGCGAGCTACCACGTTGCAGAACTTGTAGCTAAATCAAAAAAGTCCCACACTGTGGCAGAGACATTAATACCTCCCGCCTGCAAAGCCATTGTAAATGAGATGCTCGGACCTGAAAAGAAATAGCCAAAGTTCCTCTCTCAGATAACACAATATCCAGACGTATTGATGACATGTCTGCAGACAGCCAAAGTGTGGTTTTGGAAAAGATCCGTATCAGTAAGAAATTTGCTTTGCAACTTGATGAGTCTACTGATATTAGTGGACATGCTCAACTCTTGGCCAATGTGCGTTTTGTGGATGGAGACGCAAGCAGAGAAAACTTCTTCTTTTGCAAGGCATTGCCAGAAAGAACAACAGGAGAGGAAAATTTTCGGGTCACATCAGAATATCTTGAAAAAGGAGGACTTAAGTGGGAAAACTGCACGAGTGTCTGCACTGATGGAGCGGCAGCCATGGTTGGGCGCACCAAGATGTTAACACTGCTGCATTGTGTGAGATAATAGTTAAACGTTTGAAAACTTTTGAGGAGAAGATGTCATTTTATTTCTCTTCAGCCTTCACTGAATGCCTTGACTGGGTTAGGGACCCTTATAGCTCAGCATCAGTTGTTGGAAAGGACATGACTTTACAGGAGCAGGAGGACCTAACTGAACTGAGACAGTGGTTTAAAGCTAAGCTTTGCAGATCTACCTTTGGACAGTTTTTGGTTGGCTACTGCCAAGGAGTTCCCTATTCTGGCAAACAAAGCTATTTTGACTTTGCTCCCATTTTCCACGACATATCTGTGTGAGGTGAGCTTTTCAAGCTTCACTGCTATACAAACTAAAAACAGAGAGAGACTGAGAGCTGTTGAGGAAGAGCTTCGTGTGTGTCTTTCTTCAATTTCTGCCAGGATATCAACTTTGTGTTCATCCAAACAAGCCCAGGTTTCACACTGAGTGAGTAGAAATATTTGTATTTGTGTTTATTTGATACCAAATAAACACAAGAATTACTTTATATTGTTAATATGGGCTACATAGTTTCATTTTTTTTAACATTATCGACTGGTGGTGTGCCTTGAGATTTTTTCAATGAAAAAAGTGTTCCTTGGCTCAGAAAAGGTTGAAAAACACTGCACTAGAGGCTGGCTGCAGTTCCTGCAGTGTCCATTAGAGGCTGGCTGCAGTTCCTGGAGTGTCCACTAGAGGCTGGCTGCAGTTCCTGGAGTGTCCACTAGAGGCTGGCTGCAGTACCTGGAGTGTCCACTAGAGGCTGGCTGCAGTACCTGGAGTGTCCACTAGAGGCTGGCTGCAGCAGCACAGGAAGTCACATACACACCCATTCAAACAGCCTGTTTTTACAGCAGACATGAACATGTTTACAGCCTGCTTCAAAAAACCAAACAGGTGTGATTAGCTCATGATGATGTTGAGGCCAGAAATGAGCTGTGAGTTTTACAGCAGTACTATGTCATCACTAAGTAGCTCAACATTACCACCTGCTGGTGAGAAAGGGACCTAAATCCAGCTGATGTGCAGCAGTAACAGTTTTCCCCAAGCATGTTCGTTCAACCCTGAGTGCGAGCGTTTACCATCTGGAGGACGATACAGAGTCCTCCAGGAGATTAAAACTCTGAGTCATGTTGGTTAATAAGGCCGGGTTGGGTTTCTTTTTTTTTTCTACTGGAAAGTGAGAACCAAAATGTACACAGTGTGAAAACCTTTTATGAAGCTCGACCAATGAGGCTTCTCGGCAGACTCCTCCCCCTCCTGGATCCTGGGATCTGCTGCATTTCTGTTCCTCTTTATTTGGTGTTTTCACTGTGTGCTCCAAGAAAGACCAGCCGACACTGGAAACACTTTGCACTCTTTGCACTTTATTAGCTCGTCGTTTTACAAGAACAGGTTTGAGAGAATGCATCGAGCGAGTGTGTGTGTGTGTGTGTGTGTGTGTGTGTGTGTGTGTGTGTGATAACAGAAGTTACCTCTGCAGTTTCTAAGATGAACGAGGTGAGAGCAGAACACCGTGAGTCTCTTGTACTCGTTTGAAATGTGACGTCTGAACAAGAGCAGAGATGGAGGACGTCCGAGAGTGAAGAAACAGACTGATAAAAACATGTTAGAAGAAGAAGACGACGGGGAGGGAACCAACAGCAGAGACACATTAGACTTTACCCGTCTGGATTTGTATTCATGTGAAGAATAAACAAGGGTTAAATGTTTCCATCGGCGGGGTCGACGTGGAGGTGGTCAGGACCTACGGGTACCTGGGGCTGCAGCTGGATGACAAGCTGGACTGGTCGCCTAACATGGACACTACCTGCAGGAAGGGACAGAGTCGTCTGTACTTCCTGAGAAGGCTGGGGTCCTTCAACATCTGCAAAAAGCTGCTGCAGATGTTCTACCAGTCTGTGGTGTCCAGCGTCCTCTTCTACGCAGTGGTGTGCTGGGGAGGAAGCTGCAAGAAGAGGGACGCAGCACGCCTGGACAGACTGGTGAGGAGGGCCGGCTCTGTGGTGGGCACAGAGCTGGACTCACTGGTGACAGTGGTAGAGAGGAGGACTCTGGACAAAATGCTCTCCATCATGGACAACACACACCACCCTCTGCACAGCACCTTCACCGGTCAGAGGAGCATGTTCAGTGACAGACTGCTGTCACAGTTGTGCTCCACGGACAGACTCAAGATCTCTTTTGTCCCCCTATAGGCCATCAGATTGTACTACACTTCACTGTCACGGCAGGGAAGAAGCGCACGGTGATCCCTGGACTCTTTTTTCACTTTTTTTCTCACTCCTCACCTGCACTGCTGACCTCAGAGTCAGCCCCCAGTTGGACACTGTAATGCATATTGATAGTCACCTTACTGAGCACAGGTCACTTTAATGATAATCACCCTAATCATGTCTGGTTTCATCCTACTGTTGTGTTATGCTACATCTGTAATGGTTGACATGATCACCCTAATTAGGTCAAGTTTCACTCTATTGTCTTCAACACTTAATGCTAATCTGCTCCTCAATAGTTGGGTACTTTAATGATAATCACCCTAATCACTCCTGGTTTCAGGTTATTGTCTAGGACACTTAATGCAAATCACTGCTCCTTTAAGTTGGTGAGCCAATTTCCATCCCTGCATTGACTGTTTAATGACTGTACTCACACCTCTGGCATAAGCTCAAACACCTCTGTACATGCACATGTAACTAGTTTCTAAAGGTCAGCACTTTGTTTCTAAGGCTCTTTAACTGTTTACAGGTCTCTTTTAACCAACACATGTTTTTCTCTCCTCACAGGTTATGTACATTATGCTATATATGTTTAAGTCTAATGCTAATGCTAACTGCACAGGTTTAACATATAATTATGTTTATTCTTAGTCACATAGGGGCTGCTAAATCTTGTTTGGGGGATTATTGTATACAGAGGGGAGGGGGGACAGCGGGTGTGTATTGTAACTAATGTCTTGTGTCCTGCCTGTCTGTATACTGCTACTGGATGCCTTAAATCTCCCTCGGGATCAATAAAGTATCTATCTATCTAAATAATAATCTATAAAGGCTGCAGAAGGATGTATTAAATGAGGCTTTTCCATCTAAACAACAAGTTGGTGTGACAGTGACTAACACATGTAGGACAGGGTCAACACAATACACTTGAGCTTCATATTTATAGATGTAATTATTGATTTATTGATTGATTGCTTTAACACCATTAAAAGTGTCCAGTGTTGCAGGGTGAACCGAAGTGCTCGGAGGAAACCCTGATGTGTAAGCGCTGAGTGTCAAGGTTGGTAAAGAAGTCGATGAGTGGAGGATGTTCACACGTTCCATGGTGGGAGAGCGTCATCTTTATGGTGACGGGGCTTCACGTGGATGTGAGTGATCTGACCCCGTTGATCACAGGATGTGGCGTTAATGTCACTTATCAGAATTAATAAATGACATATAATTGGGTTGTTTGGAGTCTGGTAACTTCTGGATGTTGGCAATTTTTGCGTCTGTAATAGGATGAACGCTGTTGTTTCGCTTGAACACCTTTGTCACACTTCCTGCAACAGTCTGAATGATCGACTTCTTGGTTCCTGACTGTACATGCTTCATTGAGGCTTCAGCTTGACCTCTTTTTAGCTTCTCTATTTCTTCTCTGAGCTGCTTGATGACTACCTCCTGCTCATGGTGGGTCTGCATGAGGAAGTTTCTGTCAGCATCATGTTTTTGATTTATAGAATGCATGTGCTGCTCTTTTCTTTTGATGGTTTTATGCAGATTGGAAATCGTCTTTTCACTGGCCTCCTGCTTTCTTTGGTAAAACGCCATCAGGAACTTTTGACCCTCTGTGCTGTTTTCGTCCATGCCTACTGTTTTGTCTTTGCTAATGAAGCGCTGATGGAGACCGATGAATGCTTCTTTCAACATGTTTGGCTGATTCAAATGATGCATGCACAAATTTATGTTCACCAGGATGCTCTTGTGTATGGCCTCCACTTTGCGCTTCTCCTCCGTGAGCCGATCCATTTCTGGCTTTATGGTTCTCTCTCTAGATTGCAGGTTTTTAACTTGCTCTCGCAGCTTAATGTTGTCTTTAACTGCTTTTATTTTCTCCTGATTACTTTGTTCGAGATCGGCCTTCATCTGTTCGTTGTCTTCCTCTAGCTGCTCTTTATCTTTGACAGCAGCGTTATATTGGTGTTGTAATACTTTGTGCTGTTTTGTTTTATTTGACAGATTGACCTCACACTCTTCTAGTTCACTTTTACGTTCTGTGACATCTTCTTTGAGGATTTTAATTGTGGTATTTCTGTCTGCCACTACTTTGTTTAAAACGTTCACCTTCTCAGACTTTTTTTTTTCCTCGGCCAGTTTCTTTTCCATCTCTTTAATCTTTGTCTCAGCTTTTAGTAGTTCCATCTGACATTTGTCGTTTTTCACAGATACCTTTGCTTTTCTGTCATTTGTCTCTTTCTCTTGTATGACCTGATTCAATCTCTGCACTTCCTTTTTGTGTTTTTTACGCTGTTTCTCAAGCTGCTCCTCACACTCTTTTTCTATTTTCTTTATCTTCAACTCATCTGCGTTCCGCTTCTGTTTGTATTCAGCGAGTCTTCTCATCGTCTCCTTTTCCAACTTTTTGTCATTCTCGTCCAGTTTGACTATTAATTCTTTTTTATGCTTCTTCTTAAGTTCAATTAACTCTTTCTTTCGCTGAGCTTCAGCTTCCTCAGATTTAGTGAACTGCAACAACTTTAATCTTTCATCTTCCTTCTCTCGTTCCTCATTCTCACGTTGAAACACCTCCTGAATATTTGCCAACTTCTCTGCCATGTCGTTACAGGTCTTCTCGCTGATTTTCAATTCTTTCTTCAGCTCCGTTTTCTCCCTCATCAGGGTGGTGATGATTTCCTGGGTTTTCTTATTTTCCTCCTCCAGGTGAGAATTGCGTACGTTTAGTTGTACATTATCTTCTTCCAGGATCTCTCTTTCCTTATCTTTGTTATAGATTAAAGTCTGTAAAGTCCTCTCACTATAGATTCTCGGCTGTTGGGAATCCATTTTTAGGGTGGTTGCCTGAAAGCGTTAACAATCTGTCGATCCTTTCCGTGTACGGGTGAATCAAATTAAGCCGCAGGCCCTATATAAATGAAAGGGCTTTAGTCTCTGACGTCACGTCTGACGTCACGTCCTTCAACCTTGGATATGAAATTAAAACAACAACAGTTTGTGACGTTGCATAGTGACGCGTCACGTTCTGTTACGTAAAGCGCATCTCATTCACCGATGGAAAAAAGAAGAAAGCTGTCGTAATTGTGAGAGCCCGATCTTCTCACTGTGAGATAAACATCAGCTGATGTTTCAGCACCACGGACAGCGCTGGATCCTGTGCGTTAAGGCGGGATAGGTGTGTGCGGGTCTTTTTCAAACCGTCCACTTCACCCTAGCCCCGCCCACGACCCCTCCGTTTGCGCGTCCACGCGGAGGGCCCGCCATATTAAGTCCGTCTCAAACCACTTAGAGGGGAGTGATAGTGGGCCATAAAACCCTCCAGCGAGTCTGCACCGAGGCCCACTCGATGATCACGTGTAACGCCTATTGTGTCCGGTCGTCACTGAAGGAGTGACCTGTACTAAAGTCAGTTCAGTGTGTTCGTGTTTGAACAAACCAAAACACTGCTCCAACTAAGACGGACATTTAATATGATCATACAGACGTGAACAACTTCACCTGTTTATTGTTTTAAAGGATCAAATAAAAGCCTCCTCTTCCTCTCTTCCTTCTGTTCACCTGTTTATTTCATTGTATATTTAAAGGGACTGTTGCAAAAACTAAAGAATATTAAATCATGTTACAGACAACTTCTCACTGTTATTTATTTATCATTGTTTTACTGTTGATTTCTTTGTAAAGCTTAATATCAGCTGTGATGTTCATTTATAGTCTCCTTGTCTGCTTTCATTGAAGACAACCTGTTCTTTGATATTATAATAAATTAAACATTATAAATTACAATAAAGAATGTTGGCTCCATCTGATCGTTTTACTATAAGTCTACGCTAATATAAATTTACTCGATAAAAATAATCTACATAAAGACTTTTACAGAATGTATTACGTACATTAATAATAAGCCGTTCCCCCAGCATGCTGCTGAGTAACCATGGTAACACACACTTCCTGTTTCCACCTGAGAGAGTGAAGTTTGTCCCAAAGCCTGCTGCTGTATTTCTACCCTCCACCTGGATGGAGGGGCCTTCATCCCGCTGTGAGTGTGACGTCACAGAGGGGGGGGGTGTGTAGGGGTTGGTTTGAAAAAGGCCCCGCTTGTGTAGCCGAGTAAATATTTTTGTTTTAAAATATTTTCCTATTTAATGTTTGTGAACTTTCCCAAAACATGTTTAGAACTGCACAATCACTTTTCCTGTGCGTTTTTTATTTACATGGAGAGTACTGTTGTAAATAGGTTAATTGGTTCCGCATTACCTGTTGTAGCGGGGGGGGTTATTTTATGGGACACAAGAACGCACATGCGCGTTGAAGCTGCGCGTTGAAGCTGCGCGTTGCCGCCATAAGAGGGACGGCTTTTGTACCGGTAAGACGTGTGAGATGCTCTCTTCCATTGTTTAAGCTAGCGAGTATAAAAAAGCTGTTTATTCTGTTTTAAACTGCACAAAGATGTAGCGTGAACTTATCGTAAGTTTGTTTATGACTTTTGAAGTTAGTTTTGTCCGATGGAAGTGACGCTAAACTATGATAAAAACGTCGGACATTTTGCCTCATTTGCATATTTTCGCTCGCTGCAGGGAGAGAGACCTTACTGCTGTCCGTGTGTACGTGTGACATGTGCCCTCTTGCTACGTTACAGAAAATAAACGTGTTGATCCTGATGCCTGCCTGAGTGTTCGCCTTCATGAATGCCAGCGTCCATCTTAAGTCTGCTACAAGTTCATCCAGTTTTTGGTTTTTGTTTTCTGGAGAGGAAGACCCGCCCACATCCATCAATTCAAATCTCAGCTTTTTAACAAATACACAAATAAATGATTTCAAAATAAATGTTACGAGAATTTTTAAAAGCAAAGAACATAAATATAAAAATATCCTGTTGTTCGACCAGGAAGGAGAGCACACCAGCCAGGAGGAAGTAATGTCCAGTGTGTTCCTGACAGTGAGCTCACACGAAAACAGCATGAAGATGGGGAGCTAGCTTACTGATGCGGTTTGTCATCGCACCCAGTTTGGTGGACGGCTCAAAGACACCCGGTGAGTCCCGTGAATACTCGAGTGAGTGAATAAGATGCCCCCCAAAAGAACGAATATGGAGGAAGAGCTTGAGGTCATTAAGAAGTCACTAAATAAAGTACTGGAGCAAACGGACATGATCGCAAAACAACAAACATCTATACTGGAGCTAATGGAAGAAATCAAAGCTTTAAGGACTATAAACGAGGAAAAGGACAGAAGGATTCTAACTCCAGAAAGTCGTCTTGCAGATCTTGAACAGTACACAAGAATGAACAACGTAATAATCACGGGTTTGAATCTAAAGCCTCAATCATATGCAAGATCAGTCACAGCAGGAGAAGAACACTCGGAGATGGTCCAGGATTCAGTGGAGCAACAGGTTGTGTCCTTTCTCAACACAAAAGGCATCAGTGTTGACAAGGAGGACATTGAGGCTTGTCACCCGCTATCCAGGAAGAACCAACGCCCAAGTGTTGCTATTGTCCGGTTTGTAAACAAAAAAAAAGACTGAGGTACTCAAACAGGGTCAAAAACTCAAAGGGACAAATGTGTGTCTAAATGAACATTTGACTAAGATTAATGCAGACATTGCAAAGGAAGCATGTTTGTTGAAGAAAGAAAGGAACATTCAGGGTACATGGACAGCAAACTAAAATATTCATAAAACTAAAACTATCTTATGGATAAAAGATGTGCATGACTTGGAAAAATACAAAAGAGGTAATTTGCCATGACATCCTGTAAACCACTGTTATGACTGACAGCACCAACACAGAATCAATCATCATCGGAAAATGAGTTAAATAGAAGCACTTCTGAAAATGGAGACTGTGAATTAGATACACCAATCTTTGATGAACAAAACATAAACCAAACAACTGATGATATTGATCCTGACACTAACTTTTACAATAATATATACAACAAGTGCAAATACTATAAGGACTGTGAAATACAATTAACCAGAAAGAAACCTTATCTATGATACACCTAAACAGCCGGAGTCTGTATGCAAACTTTGAGAACATAAGGGAATACTTGGACAGATTCAGCACCCCCTTTGATATCATAGCAATTTCAGAAACCTGGCTAAATGATAACAAACCTAATAACTTCAATTTAAAGGGATATGACATGTTTAAAGTAAACAGAATTCAAAAAAATAGGGGGCGGGGTTGCGATATATGTTAATAATGCCATGCAGAAGAAAATTGTTGAAAGTATGACTGTAGCCATAGATGGTCTTATGGAATGTCTTACAGTGGAACTATGTTTTGAAAAAAGGAAAAACATATTAAAAAGCTGCATCTACAGAACACCTGGATCCAAAATTCAATCAATCAATCAATCAATCTTTATTTATATGGCGTCAATTCATAACAGGCGTTATCTCGAGACACTTTACAAAAGCAGGTGAAGGACCTTACTGTTTGTCTGTTAACGTTAACCCTAACCCTAAGGCCATCCTTGGGGGGGGGGGGGGGGGTTGTTTGGGCAGGCCATCCTCACCAACAGTCCCAAGGAACCTAAGAGAGCTCAGGAGCTCTCAAAAAAAGGAGAGGTTAGAATATAGATATAGTGACAAGCAGTAATAAGATATGAATAAGATACTTTCTTCAAGTCTAAGAGATAAGATAAGAGATGAGAGATCCTGGTGCCAGTTCCCCTGGTAGTCTAGGCCTATAGCAGCATAACTATGAGCTGGTCCTAAGCCAGCCCTAACTATAAGATGTATCAAAAAGAAAAGTTTCTATTCTTAAAAGTACCTAGTGTGTCTGCCTCCCGGACTGGTAGACGATTCCAAAGGAGCGGTGCCTGATAACTAAAGGCTCTACCTCCCATAGTACTTTTAGAGACTATAGGCACCACGAGCAGGCCTGCATTCTGGGAACGTAATGTTCTTGTCGGATAGTACGGTACAATTAACTCTTTAAGATACGATGGTGCCTGACCGTTTAGAGCTTTGTAGGTGAGCAGAAGGATTTTAAATTCTATTCTAGATTTTATAGGGAGCCAATGGAGAGAAGCCAATACAGGAGTAATGTGGTCCCTTTTCCTCGTTCTAGTAAGAACACGAGCTGCAGCGTTTTGGACGAGTTGGAGGGTCTTTAGAGATTTACCATAGCACCCTGCTAAAATAGAATTACAGTAATCCAACCTGGAGGTAACAAATGCATGAACTAATTTTTCAGCATGATTTTGTGACAGGATCTGTCTGATCTTAGAGATATTACCAAGGTGAAAATAAGCTGTCCTTGAAATTTGTTTAATGTATGAATCAAAGGACATATCCTGATCAAACAGAACTCCTAGGTTCCTAACAGTGGTACTAGAGGCTGCGCTAATACTACTAAGGGCCGTCATATCCGCAGAGAAAAACTCTCTAATGTTCTTAGGTCCAATCACTAGAACTTCAGTCTTGTCTGAGTTGAGCAGTAAGAAGTTTCTGGTCATCCAGGTCCTGATGTCCTTGAGGCTTCTAGTTTACGAAGCTGGTTGGTGTCTTCTGGCTTCATTGCTATGTAGAGCTGAATATCGTCTGCATAGCAATGAAAGTTTATGGAGTGTTTTCTCATAATACTACCTAGAGGAAGCATCTATAATGTAAATAGAATCGGACCAAGCCCTGATCCTTGAGGCACTCCATGGCTAACTTTGGTGTACATAGAGGACTCATCATGAACAAACTGAGACCTGTCTGATAAATAGGATCTAAACCAACTTAAAGCAGTCCCTGTAACTCCAAGTCATTGTCCTAGTCTCTGTAACAGAATCTGATGGTCAATTGTATCAAAAGCAGCACTAAGATCTAACAGGACAAGCACAGATAGAAGTCCCCTGTCTGAGGCTAACAGAAGATCATGTGTTACTCTAACTAGTCTAGTTCTATGGTAAGCTCTAAATCCCGACTGGAACTCCTCAAACAAGCTGTTGTTGTGGAGAAAATCACACAACTGATTAGCTACCACTTTCTCTAAGATCTTGGAGATAAAAGGAAGGTTAGATATAGGTCTATAGTTAGCTAGAGTTCCTGAATCAAGAGTAGGCTTTTTAAGGAGCGGTTTAATTACAGCTACTTTAAATGACTGGGGTACATAACCTGCTGCTAAAGATATATTGATCATATCTAGTATGGAGCTGCAAACTAGAGGAAAGACTTCCTTAAACAGCTTGGTTGGGATTGGATCTAAAAGACAGGTTGACGGTTTAGACGCAGAAATAATCGAATTTAGTTCTGAGAGGTTAAATGGAGAAAAACAGTCGAGGTTAGTGTCAGAAATTGGAGCCGTTTCTGCTGTATCTGAATTATAGGAGGAATCTGCACTAAGTAAAGGTGGTAGGTTGCTAATTTTGTCTCTAATGTTTAGAATTGTATCATTAAAAAAGCTGATGAAATCATTCCTGCTAAGGGCTAAAGGAATAGATGAATGAACTATGACTCTCTGTCAGCCTGGCTACAGTGCTGAAGAGGTATCTAGGGTTGTTTTTATTTTCTTCGATAAGAGACGAGTAATAGGCCGTGCGGGCCTGCCGTAGAGCTTTCATATATCTATTATGACTATCTTGCCAAATTAAACGAGATTCTATCGTTTTGGTGGAGCGCCAAATTCTTTCAAATTTACGTGACGTTAGTTTTAGAGTACGGGTTTCTAAGTTGTACCATGGAGCTGATCTCTGTCGTTTGATTGGCTTCTGTTTTAGGGGGGCGATGGAATCCAGAGTAACTCTCAGTGAATCCACCGCACTATCTACAAACTGATCTAACTGAGAGGGACTAAAGTGATTATAGGAGTTTCAACTAGGTTAGAGGATGGTACTGAAACAAAGGCAGCTGAAATAGCTTCCTTAAATTTAGCTACAGCATTATCATTTAAATTTCTAGAGAGCACTTTTTTATTAAGAGGAGTTAAGGTTGGTAAAAAGAAATCAAAAGTTACTAGGAAATGGTCTGAAAGAGAATTTTCCAGAAAAACCGACAAGCTGTTAATTTCAATACCATAAACTAGAACAAGGTCCAGGGTGTGGTTAAATGGATGAGTAGGTTTGTTTACACCCTGGGTGAAGCCAATAGAGTCCAATAGTGACATGAAAGCCGTGCTAAGACTGTCATTAACAACATCCACATGGATATTGAAATCACCTACAACAATTATTCTATCACTGCTAAGAACTATGTGTGATAGAAACTCTGAATATGGGCCAGGAGGGCGGTAAACTATAACAATTAGAACTAGCTGAAAAGTTCTAGATGTGAAAGATTGAGTGCAAGACTTTCAAAAGAGGTATAATTCAGCTTTGGTCGAGGATTAATTATAAGAGCAGAATTAAAAATAGCTGCTACTCCACCACCTCGACCAGTGTCTCCAGCTATATGAGCATTCAAATGACTGGGAGGGGTGGATTCATTTAAACTAACATATTCATCCTGGGAAAGGTTTCAGTTAAACAAAGTAGATCAATATGATTCTCTGATATTAGATCATTTACCAGGAGGGATTTAGATGCTAGGGATCTAATGTTTAGTAAGCCGCATTTAATTGTTAGATTTTTTTGCCAAATCGTATTTGTAGTTTTGATTTTGACTAAATTCTTATGATTTACGCCTCTTTTATTGAGGCTGCCTATGACAGGTGTGGGGCGGAGAACAGACACAGTATCTATAGTATAAGTAGGGTTACAGCTATAAGAAGATCTAACTGAGTTACAGTTAGATTTACAGTCACATGGACAGCTATAGTGGCAGGTAAACAGATCTAAAGGAAGCGCAGAGAAGTGTGTAAGACTGCTGCTCTGCATCCTGGTCTGAACTCTGATGAGTTGTCAGGGTCTAATAAACTCTGCTACGTTTCTAGATAATAGAGCTGCACCAACCAGAGTAGGATGGATGCCATCTCTAGCTAGCAGACCAGGCTTTCCCCAGAAGGACTGCCAGTTATCTATGAAGCCCACATCGTTTGCTGGACACCACCTCGATAGCCAGCGGTTGAATGAGGACATGCGGCTATACATGTCATCACTGGTCAAATTAGGGAGAGGACCAGAGAAAACTACGGAGTCCGACATCGTCTTAGCAAAACTACACACCGACTCCACATTAACTTTAGTAATTTCCGACTGGCGAAGTCGGGAGTCATTTGTGCCGACATGAATTACAATTTTATCAAACGTTTAGTCTTTGTCAGCAGCTTTAAGTGAGCCGTGATGTCGCCGCTCTGGCCCCGGGTATACACCTAACTATACCCGCTCTGGCCCCGGGTATACACCTAACTATGCCCGCTCTGGCCCCGGGTATACACCTAACTATGCCCGCTCTGGCCCCGGGTATACACCTAACTATACCCGCTCTGGCCCCGGGTATACACCTAACTACGCCCGCTCTGGCCCCGGGTATACACCTAACTATGCCCGCTCTGGCCCCGGGTATACACCTAACTATGCCTGCTCTGGCCCCGGGTATACACCTAACTATGCCTGCTCTGGCCCCGGGTATACACCTAACTATACCTGCTCTGGCCCCGGGTATACACCTAACTATGCCTGCTCTGGCCCCGGGTATACACCTAACTATGCCCGCTCTGGCCCCGGGTATACACCTAACTATGCCCGCTCTGGCCCCGGGTATACACCTAACTATGCCTGCTCTGGCCCCCTCACCTGTGCGCCGACGTGAGTGGCCGCACATTCAGTAGCTCCGTCCCTGTCGTACTTGTCTGATATGTTATTCGTTTGTTGTGGCTCTGTGCCAACTTCTACGTTTATAGTTTTTATAGTACACCTTCAGTGTATAACTTTATGTATCCTATGGATACTTTTTCGTGTTTTCGTGGAAATAGCAGCGGAAAACTTTCCTATTCAAGGGAAACGCTGCTCTCGCTCCGGTCAGCGGGACAAGCCGGCATCGTTCACCCGATACCAGAGGAGCTGAGGCGGCGGTATAGAGGCTGTAGAGCTGGGGCCCTGGTACGGGCTAAGCTCGCGGCTAAGAGATGGAGGTACAAGCCCTCGGTTCCGGTGATAGTTATGGGGAACGTAAACTGTCTAACAAACAAGACAGACGAGCTGGCTGCGCTTGTGAGGAACAACCGGACATTTAGAGAGTGCAGTTTAATGTGCCTCACAGAAACCTGGCTGACTCAAAACACCCCGGACGCTAACGTGGATCTACCGGGCTTTACTACAGTGAGAGCGGACAGAGACACGAAACGCAGCAGCAAACGGAAAGGAGGAGGACTCGCGCTGTTCATTAACAACAGATGGTGCCACCATGGACATGTTACTGTGAAGGAGGCAACGTGCAGCAAAGACATCGAGCTGCTGGCGGTGGGTCTCCGTCCTTACTACATGCCGAGGGAATTCTCTCACGCGATCGTGCTCTGTGTCTACGTTCCTCCCCGGGCACACGCCGAAACTGCGTGTGACGTCATCCACGCGACCACCTCAAGATTACAAACGCTGCACCCGGATGCTTTCATCACACACACAGACACTCACACAAACACACACACACACACACACACACACACACACAAACACACACACACACACACACACAGCTGGTCCTGAACACAAAGGTTACTCTTTGGCTGATGTCTGTATGTTGTCCCTTTAAATCATTAAATACTAAGATCATAGCCCCCCCCCTCAGGACCCCGACATACTTCAGTCCTACCCAGTGAACATCTTCTGCACACAAACAAAACATTTACCAGGGCTCCGTAGTTTTCAATATGTGGGGAACAGATGATATATGTTTCTGTTCAGTCAGGTCTTATTAACGCTTCCATCCTTGTTTTTACATACTGTGTGTTTTATTAAGCCTCATGATTTGAGTCTTACAGTCCGTATTCACCAAGCCTCCTCAGCAGGCCTGATGGGGCTGTCATGATTAAATTATAACACTATATTATTATTTATGGACCGTGAAACACGGCCCATTGGTTGTTTGTCTTGAAGGACATTGGTCTAGTCCAATGAAATCTCTCAGCCCTCTTCGGGCCCCGCCCACCCCTCTTCTTGCAAAGGTTATCAAAGTTTGCCATGAAGCAGTCAGTCTGAGTTGGAGAGAAGTGGAGTAGGAATTGAAACGGAGAATCAACAACAAACGTGGAAGGGGGGCGCACAGAAGCTAAGACAAAAAAGGCTAAAAAGGCTTCAAGTGGACGCAGCAGAATGTGCCAAAATCAGTCATATATTTGCATTTTAGTTTATACTGCAGCAGCGGCAGCTGCAACAAGTGCAGTAGCAGAAGCAGTCCCATTGAGTGCACAGGTGGACTTAGAGGAGAGGGCCCAAATGTTAGCAGAATAAAAAGACACGTCTCCTATAGGGAGCGCGGAGGGCTTGTATGTGTGTATGTGCGCGTGTGTCGCATGTGCGCGCGTGTGTGTGTCGCATGTGTGCGCTGGGGACGAGCAGCTACACTGTCGGTCATGAATCTGAGTGTTTATCTGAAACCTACATCAGTAGCAAAGAAGCCGAGTCGACGTGGAAAGAAAAAAAAACATGTTATCTCCAACAAATCAATGAGTGGTCGGCTTCAGAACACACACCTTTCTGAGATCTGAAGGCAGTCATGATTGGATGAAATTGTTGTCAATCTTGTTACATTGTTACAAATCTACATCTCTGCGCAGACAGACAGACGCTGGAAGGACAGAAATGATGAGAGCCCGTGAAATGAACAATAA
>NC_136700.1:26208782-26338782 GCF_947650265.1 Symphodus melops | reverse complement strand
CAAAGTTCCTCTCTCAGATAACACAATATCCAGGCGTATTGATGACATGTCTGCAGACAGCCAAAGTGTGGTTTTGGAAAAGATCCGTATCAGTAAGAAATTTGCTTTGCAACTTGATGAGTCTACTGATATTAGTGGACATGCTCAACTCTTGGCCAATGTGCGTTTTGTGGATGGAGACGCAAGCAGAGAAAACTTCTTCTTTTGCAAGGCATTGCCAGAAAGAACAACAGGAGAGGAACATTTTCGGGTCACATCAGAATATCTTGAAAAAGGAGGACTTAAGTGGGAAAACTGCACGAGTGTCTGCACTGATGGAGCGGCAGCCATGGTTGGGCGCACCAAGATGTTAACACTGCTGCATTGTGTGAGATAATAGTTAAACATTTGAAAACTTTTGAGGAGAAGATGTCATTTTATTTCTCTTCAGCCTTCACTGAATGCCTTGACTGGGTTAGGGACCCTTATAGCTCAGCATCAGTTGTTGGAAAGGACATGACTTTACAGGAGCAGGAGGACCTAACTGAACTGAGACAGTGGTTTAAAGCTAAGCTTTGCAGATCTACCTTTGGACAGTTTTTGGTTGGCTACTGCCAAGGAGTTCCCTATTCTGGCAAACAAAGCTATTTTGACTTTGCTCCCATTTTCCACGACATATCTGTGTGAGGTGAGCTTTTCAAGCTTCACTGCTATACAAACTAAAAACAGAGAGAGACTGAGAGCTGTTGAGGAAGAGCTTCGTGTGTGTCTTTCTTCAATTTCTGCCAGGATATCAACTTTGTGTTCATCCAAACAAGCCCAGGTTTCACACTGAGTGAGTAGAAATATTTGTATTTGTGTTTATTTGATACCAAATAAACACAAGAATTACTTAATATTGTTAATATGGGCTACATAGTTTCATTTTTTTTAACATTATCGACTGGTGGTGTGCCTTGAGATTTTTTCAATGAAAAAAGTGTTCCTTGGCTCAGAAAAGGTTGAAAAACACTGCACTAGAGGCTGGCTGCAGTTCCTGCAGTGTCCATTAGAGGCTGGCTGCAGTTCCTGGAGTGTCCACTAGAGGCTGGCTGCAGTTCCTGGAGTGTCCACTAGAGGCTGGCTGCAGTTCCTGGAGTGTCCACTAGAGACTGGCTGCAGTTCCTGCAGTGTCCATTAGAGGCTGGCTGCAGTTCCTGGAGTGTCCACTAGAGGCTGGCTGCAGTTCCTGGAGTGTCCACTAGAGGCTGGCTGCAGTACCTGGAGTGTCCACTAGAGGCTGGCTGCAGCAGGACAGGAAGTCACATACACACCCATTCAAACAGCCTGTTTTTACAGCAGACATGAACATGTTTACAGCCTGCTTCAAAAAACCAAATAGGTGTGATTAGCTCATGATGATGTTGAGGCCAGAAATGAGCTGTGAGTTTTACAGCAGTACTATGTCATCATTCCCCCCCCCCCCCCCCCCCCATCACTGTTCTGCTTTAGCTGGCAGATGTCACAGGCAGTGGTCAGTCTCTTGTCAAGTCAGAACTCAAAGATGTCTTGAAACAACGTTAGTTACGTACTGTAACTCCAGATTCTATGAGTATAGGCGCAGCCCTCTAAGGCTATCGCTATTGGGTTTATCCCTCGCGCGCATGCGCAGCACTGAAAAAGTTGTAGTCCACGCCCACCCACGATGTGGGCCCCTCCCACGGTCAACCTGCCGGTATATAAGCGGAAGGGACCGTGTGTTCTGTTCCCCAATAAAGGGCTTTTCTTCAGCCGTTACGGAGTCAGTGGGGCCCACCGCTTAGAGGGCTGCGCCTATACTCATAGAATCTGGAGTTACAGTACGTAACTAACGTTCTATTTCGTATAGGCTTCGCCCTCTAAGGCTATCGCTATTGGGTTAGAGGCGAAGCAGGATGTAGTCAATGCCACACTGGGTCCGGAAGGTACCACAAGCACAACAACACCCCGAACAACCATTTTCCGCCTGACAGCATCAGGGGAAAAAATGGAACATCCCACTCTTACGCAGACAGAGTGCTGAGCACTGAGTGAGACATTGAGAAAACTGGAGGCATCCCGTAGATAAAAACGCACAAAGGAGCACGGAGAGGACCACGAAGCTGCCGTGCAGATGTCGTCCACCGTCACGCCCCCGTGCAGGGCAGCCGAGGAAGCAACTCCCCTGGTGGAGTGCGCCCGAATGCCCGCCGGAGGCTCAGCTCCTGAGGCGATATAAGCCTGTGTGATGGCGTCACACAGCCAGTGTGACAGCCGCTGTGTTGACAGGGGCTGTCCCACAGAATGTGCCCTGTAGTGAACAAACAGCTGCTGAGAACAGCGTATGGCAGCTGTGCGCGCAACATAGCATGCCAGAGCGCGCACTGGGCACAGCAGGTGGGAGGTCGCCTGCTCCCCAGATGTATGGGGAGGAGGAAAAAACCCCTCCAGCGTGATCACTCGCGACTTGAACCCGCTAGTGATGACTTTTGGCATGAACGCCGGGTTTGGCCGTAATACAGCCGAACTACCGTCCTCCTGAATCCTGAGGCAGGACGGAGCCACAGAGAGAGCTGACAGCTCACTGACACGTTTTGCCGACGTCAGAGCTAAGAGCAAAACCGTTTTAGCCGACAGAAAACGTAGGGGAATCTGATCCAAAGGCTCAAACGGCGCCACAATCAGTGCGCGCAGCACCAGTGCGCGCAGCACCAGTGCCAAATCCCATTGCAGGGCCAGGCTGCGCACCACCGGCCGAAGCCTCTGTACCCCTTTTAAACACCGCTTCACCAGCGGGTGGCAAAACACTGAACGGTCACCAAAACCTTCGTGGCATGATGAAACTGCCGCCATGTATGTTTTGATAGTGCTAAATGCCAGATTTCGGTCCACTAAGAACTGGAGGAAAGAAAGCACTTGAGGCAGAGGACACGCAGTAGCGGAGAGTTCTCTCTCTCCGCACCAGCGTTGAAACGCAGCCCACTTTGCGGCGTAAGATGCCGTTGTAGAGGCAGCCCGAGCGCCTTGAATAGTGCGCACCACATCCTGAGCCAGCCCCATACTTACCAGATGTGTCCGTTCAGCGGCCAAGCCCAGAGACGCTGGCCGATGATCGGGTGGCTCGTGAGCACGCCCCCTGCCTGCGAGAGGGCATCCCCTCTCCAAGGGATTTCCCAGGGCTCGCCTGACGTCATCTGACGTAGACACGGGAACCACATTGCATGCTCGCGCAGCGGGGCGATCAGAATGGCGCACAGCTTCTCCTTCCTCACTCTGTCCAGGAAGCTCGAAATCAACGGGACAGGGGGAAACGCATAAATGAGCGTCCTCGGCCATAGCCGATGCGAAAAGGCGTCCACCCCGAGAGGAGGGTCGTCCTTTGCGCTCAGGGAGAACCAAAGGGGACATTGTGCATTTTCGCGTGCTGCGAACATGTCCACCTCTGCTCTGCCGAACCTTTCCCATAACTGGGAAACCAGGGCTGCGTGAAGGGTCCAAGATCCCGGATGAGGACCCCCCCTTGACAGGATGTCCGCTCCCCGGTTCAGTTCGCCGGGGACATACAGAGCACGGAGAGAAAGAAACCGTGTACTCGCCCAGACCAGCAGCTTCCTGGCTATGCCGAGAAGCTGGGCTGAACGCACCCCGCCCTGGCGATTGATATAGGCGGCTGTCGCCCTGTTGTCTGTGCGGATCAGCACATGATGATTCTTTAGCAGGGGGAAGAAGTGAACAACTACTTCCCACACCGCAAGCAGCTCCAACCCGTTTATGTGGAGGGACATGCGCGCCGGCCACACTCCTCCTACTGCTCGGGACAGACACGTCCCTCCCCACCCAGAGAGAGATGCGTCTGTGAACACCGAGATGCGTGACGTAGCCCTTCCCAGGGGCACCCCCGCTGACGTCACGCGGGGATTCCCCCAGTGGGCCAAGTCCAACGCAACGGATAAAGGAACGCGAAGCAGACGTCTCCGCTGCAGCCGGGGATCGATGCGTTGACGGATGAACCACCGCTGCAGACGTCTCATGTGGAGCAGGCCCAGAGGAATAACAACATGGGCTGCTGCCATCATGCCCAGCAGCCGCATGACAGTGAGAGCTGTCACCGTGCTGTGTGGCTTCACTCGGCTTAATAATCCTCTCAGCGCCTCCACCCTCTGCTGGGAGAGCCGCGCTGACATATTGGCCGAGTCCAACATCACCCCCAGGTACATTATGGACCGAGATGGGATGGGGGAGCTTTTCGCCCAGTTCACAATGAACCCCAATCTCGACAGATGAGACACGAGCGCCCTCGTCTGGAGAGCTGCTTCCTCTCTGGAGCGAGCCTGTAACAACAGGTCGTCCAGATAAAATAATACTCTCATCCCTGCCCGGTGAAGCGGAGCCAGAGCTGCTTCTATGCACTTGGAGAAAGTGCGCGGAGCCAGGGAATAACCGAACGGCAGACGGTTGTATTGATACGATGTCCCCTCGAACGCGAAGCGCAGGTACTGCCTGTGCTTCGGGAGGATGGGGACATGGAAGTAGGCGTCCTTTAGGTCGATGGACGTGAACCAGTCGCCCTGGTGAACACACTCCAAAACCCGTTTGATTGTCAGCATATGAAATGATCTGACCACAATTGACTTGTTGAAAAGAGACAGGTCGAGGATGGGCCTCATCCCGCCTGTCTTCTTCCGCACGAGGAAGTAGCGGGAGTAATAACCCCGGCTCTCCTCCTCTCGCTCCACTCTGGAGATGGCATCCTTCGTCAGGAGCTCCTGCAGTTCTGACCGAAGAGCCAGGCGCCCCTCCCTGGATGGTATGATCGTCTCCACTACCCCATTGAATTGTGGAGGGGGAGACGCAAACTGCAGGGCGTAACCCCGTTGGAGCAGTCTGTCCAGCCAGCTGTCCAGGGAACATACATCCCGCCATACGGAGTAATGCTCCGAGAGCGGGCGTACCTGTAGAGGAGGCTCCGCCCCCCTGTCCATCAGCCACGTCAGAGCCCCGACCGCCGCTGCACATGGAGCGAGCTCCCGTGCAGCCCAAGGGGGGCCCGACTCGAAAGGGCTGTTGGGGAGCCCGAAGAGGCTCACACACAGAGGATGGAGACGGAAGAGACAAGTCCACACGACGTACCAAACCAGCACTCGTGGGCTCATGGTGGCCCCCCACCTGTCCACCGAAGAGCTCACCTCGTGAGGAAACACTCCGATAAAGAGAGGACCGAGGGGATGGCATGCATCTCGCGACAGACGTTGCAGTTGACTCATACAGCCCAGCTGGTTTTTCTGCAAAAAAACGAGCTGGCTGTACGCTCATTGTGGGAGGTGCGGAGGTGACAGGGCAACATGACTGAACAAACTCAGAACAGGAGCCCATGGAACCAGTATTAACTGCTTTATTATCAATACCGCTCATACACTCAACACCCCCCACCTCATGTCAGCGCCGCCACTGCTGCCTCGCAGGCTGGTCGGCAGGGGAAGTGGCAGGGCGTTTTGTACCCCTGCGTGTCTGCGCTGGTGGGGGCTGTCGCCGAGGAAACTCCTCTGGACGGGAAGCTGTCGCCGCAGCTGGACGTCCTCCTGATCTATCAGCCCGTCTGGCCTGCTGCCAGCCGCGCTGTATGCCACCGCCTGCTCCAACCAGCATGGCGGCGGAGCCCCTCCGCCTCCTCTGCTGCCACCCGCAGACTATCCGCCAAGGCCCCGAATTGTGGCCCGAACAGCCCCTCACGGCTGACCGGAGCCTCAACAAGCTGCCTCCTGGCAGCTTCGGGGATGGGTGACCGCTGGAGCCAGAGGTGCCGATGCACCTGGGTCTGCCACGTTGCAATCCTCGCCGTCGCGACCGCAATGGTGTCACACAGAGAAAGGGCAGCACTGGATGCCTTTCTGATCTCCAACGCCTCCTCTGGTGCCATTGTTGTAGACTGGACCGCCAGTCTCGACATAGAATGGGCTAATAAGGACAAATTATTAGCTGCAGCAGAGGCCTGGTAGGCACATTGGTGCGACCTGTCAGTCAGGCGCGCTGTTAACAGATCCTGGCTTGATGGAGGGACAGGACGTCTCCCCAAGCCCCCCGCACGGACCCCGAAAAAAGCCGTCAGGTTAGCCTCCAAAGGCGGCACTGGAGGGAACCCACGGTCTGTAAACCCCTCCACTTTTGTGATGGATGTATAGGTTGCGACCGCAGCCCTCAGGAGCTTCGGATCCGCCGCTGCCCCCTCCTGATAGGGGATCAGAGCCGGGAACCGCGGCCACACCGGGTCCCGCCGGACCGGCCGGAGAAGCGGAAAATCCCCCGCCATCTCATCGATTGGCTCCTCCTCACGTGCCATCGGCACAGTGAGGCCCCGTCGAGCTGCAGCCGTCCTAATGATACCTGGCAGCTCCTGAAGCAGACCCCCCGCCATCGGCGGGAGCTGTGAGCAGCTCTCAGCCCCCACCGATGGTGGGGGCTGAGAGCCGCTCGCAGCCTGATTCCCAGGAGAGCCTGGGCAATCTGACTCGGTGACGGTGTCAGGTGCATCCTCCAGCTCTCCCGGCAGGGAGAGGGGAGGAATGGGAGACCCTGACACCGATCCACGGATGGAGTACGGTGAATCCGCAAACTCCTCTCCATGGTCCAGCATGTCCATCTCCCGACCCCCTGCGTACTCCCCCACCTGCCACACCGGCTCTGCCGCAACAGCGAAGGTTTCCACTCTCCGCTGCAGGTCATCACGGGGAAGGCGTAGACAGCTGCTACACGTCGCCCGTGAGGTTAATGCCAAGCTGGCATGCTCCGGCCCGAGGCAGGCCTCACAGAGACGGTGAGAGTCAGCCGGCAAGATGTACCCGGTCTGACATTGAGGACACACACGGATGGAGGTGGACATGCTTAAGTTCTGTTCTTTTTGCAGGTGCTTGTGCATACTTAAACGCCTGAAGAAAAGAGGGAACAGAACACACGGTCCCTTCCGCTTATATACCGGCAGGTTGACCGTGGGAGGGGCCCACATCGTGGGTGGGCGTGGACTACAACTTTTTCAGTGCTGCGCATGCGCGCGAGGGATAAACCCAATAGCGATAGCCTTAGAGGGCGAAGCCTATACGAAATAGAACAATTGTCACTTCCTCATCGTTTGGGCAGGAGGAGCATCGACAGGCTGACTTGTCTCCTGCACTGAGCTGAACAGACGCTAAGTAGCTCAACACTACCACCTGCTGGTGAGAAAGGGACCTAAATCCAGCTGATGTGCAGCAGTAACGTTAGTTACATACTGTAACTCCGCGCCGGCCGGCCGCAGATAGCCGTAGAAGAGAAATCAGTGTTCCAGGAGGCGCTCGGGACGGTGCAGGATCGAATCCGACTCTGCCCAAACAAAATGGCCAATATTCATACCAGAATATTTCTCTATGTTGTACACATCTCTTTCATAAATAGCTGTTTCCCTCTAAATGATGGTAAGAAACATCCTCAAATACTGCTGCAGTGTTATTTACTAAATTACAATATCAAGTTTAATTTTAATCAAATACTGTACATCTCAGTTTGACAATATCCTGTCCTGTAAATAACAATGACCTGAAATGTACAAGAAAGAAGTAAATTTAGTCAGTTTCTTTTCAGTTCCAATATGAAAAAAATACAGTAAAGTAGAAATGCCTTCACAATATTTTATTATACACACAAGATCTATTATAAAAACCTTTCTGAATTCTAAATCACACAAAATGGTATGAACAATAAATGAACACAAAGAGAAATACACAGTAGTATATACAAGGTTTGTAGCTATAAACATATTTACAATAGTGGGGCAAAAAGCAGTCACTGTTTCTTTTCTGCAGCCCATCTGTCCCTTTCAGTGTCGTGAAAGCCAGACTGATGAAACTCTGCCCAGGTCATTTCTTTAACCATGCCCTGTGCCCTGTACATGGAGAACACTCTGGAGGGGCAGTAAATGGACTTTCCTGGCACCCCCGGGAAGGATGTATGTATATGAGGGCTGCTCGGACCCTGTTTTAGTGGCTGGTGACAGAACCTGCACAGACGACCAGTCGGCAGCTGCAATGATGACTTCCTCTTTGCCCTCTGCTCTGCCACCTTTCTCCATTCTGCCCCCCTCTGTTTGGCAGCATCCAGCTCCCGCTCAAAAAACGGAGAGGCAGCAAAGTCCTCAAAGGACATCCTGGGGTTCTTAAGGCCTTCATGTTCATAGATCTTAAAAACCTTCGTTGAACAATAAAAGTACTTAACAACTGGGCACTGATAAAAGACATGAACTGAAGAGCCATCCCCAACATATCTGGACTTTGGCTGACCACAGGCAGAACAGTTCCTGCTCATCTTTTTCTGATGCTGCTGTTTTTCCAGTAATCGCCCATTACCTGTGTGTCCTGGCGGTCTGACACATCGCCTCCACGTTGAAAAACCAGAGTGAGAGCATTGGTTCTCACCTGGTCCTGTTTTTGAGGAGGGGACTTGTCCTGAAGGGAGGGATTTTTTTTTATCCTCATGTCCTCGTCAGAGGGGTCCTGGCCAAGATGGCCTGACGGACCCTTCCTGAAGGACACTGTTGCCCTTCCTGGAAAGAAGTCAACTGTCTTCTTCATTATCTCCTGTGCACAGCAGAACACAATGTATATTTGTTATATTAATCAAAGTGTAATCAAGCTGTTATATCAACAGTGTTACTGATGTATATAAAATAACCTGCATTTTTAATGACGAGGTAATAACACTTACACACCAGATAGAGTAATTATTTGATGTGATACCTTATAATAGGTGTTTTTTTTACATGGCAATTCAATTGAATCTTTAATGTAAGCTATAGTTGTATAAAAAACAAAATATTAACCTGACACAATGATTATATGGATTTTTTTGTCACTATCAGCAGGAGAGAAATTGTTATATTACAGTCGTCAATAATCAATAAAATAACATTAATATTACAGTTAACAAGTTATTTTCATCAGTGTAAAAATAACATTAACGTTACCGATGCTGTACCACCTTGCTATCTTAGCAAAAAGAAATCATAGTTCGTATTTTGTCAACACAACTAAACTACTATTAAACAGGTTTTAAGATATAAATGAGGATTGGTAATAAAGTCTATGAAAAAACAAGCAAGACTTACGTTTGAGTAGTTGGATATATGTTATTAAAGTTGTGAAAAAGGTGACGATAAACTGTTGATACGGAGTTCTCTTCACTTTGTGATGAAGATCCTGCACTGACTGTCGGACTGTCACTCAAACCTGAAGAAAGGGGGTCTCCTTACCTTTACCAAACGGGTGAAACAGCGCCCCCCAAATCTCCATAGTGGCCAAAAGTATATTACATCCGTAGTGATAAGAACTACCATAGAGAATGAATGGTAAAAGTTAAGGAAATTAAAGACTACTATTCCCGGCCCTGGCGCAGATTCTATGAGTATAGGCGCAGCCCTCTAAGGCTATCGCTATTGGGTTTATCCCTCGCGCGCATTCGCAGCACTGAAGAGTTGTAGTCCACGCCCACCCACGATGTGGGCCCCTCCCACGGTCAACCTGCCGGTATATAACCGGAAGGGACCATGTGTTCTGTTCCCCAATAAAGGGCTTTTCTTCAGCCGTTACGGAGTCAGTGGGGCCCACCGCTTAGAGGGCTGCGCCTATACTCATAGAATCTGGAGTTACAGTACGTAACTAACGTTCTATTTCGTATAGGCTTCGCCCTCTAAGGCTATCGCTATTGGGTTAGAGGCGAAGCAGGATGTAGTCAATGCCACACTGGGTCCGGAAGGTACCACAAGCACAACAACACCCCGAACAACCATTTTCCGCCTGACAGCATCAGGGGAAAAAACATCCCACTCTTACGCAGACAGAGTGCTGAGCACTGAGTGAGACATTGAGAAAACGGGAAGCATCCCGTAGATAAAAACGCACAAAGGAGCACGGAGAGGACCACGAAGCTGCCGTGCAGATGTCGTCCACCGTCACGCCCCCGTGCAGGGCAGCCGAGGAAGCAACTCCCCTGGTGGAGTGCGCCTGAATGCCCACCGGAGGCTCAGCTCCTGAGGCGATATAAGCCTGTGTGATGGCGTCACACAGCCAGTGTGACAGCCGCTGTGTTGACAGGGGCTGTCCCACAAAATGTGCCCTGTAGTGTACAAACAGCTGCTGGAACAGCGTATGGCAGCTGTGCGCGCAACATAGCATGCCAGAGCGCGCACTGGGCACAGCAGGTGAGAGGTCGCCTGCTCCCCAGATGTGTGGGGAGGAGGAAAAAACCCCTCCAGCGTGATCACTCGCGACTTGAACTCGCTAGTGATGACTTTTGGCATGAACGCCGGGTTTGGCCGTAATACAGCCGAACTACCGTCCTCCTGGATCCTGAGGCAGGACGGAGCCACAGAGAGAGCTGACAGCTCACTGACACGTTTTGCTGACGTCAGAGCTAAGAGCAAAACCGTTTTAGCCGACAGAAAACGTAGGGGAATCTGATCCAAAGGCTCAAACGGCGCCACAATCAGTGCGCGCAGCACCAGTGCGCGCAGCACCAGTGCCAAATCCCATTGCAGGGCCAGGCTGCGCACCACCGGCCGAAGCCTCTGTACCCCTTTTAAACACCGCTTCACCAGCGGGTGGCAAAACACTGAACGGTCACCAAAACCTTCGTGGCATGATGAAACTGCAGCCGTGTATGTTTTGATAGTGCTAAATGCCAGATTTCGGTCCACTAAGAACTGGAGGAAAGAAAGCACTTGAGGCAGAGGACACGCAGTAGCGGAGAGTTCTCTCTCTCCGCACCAGCGTTGAAACGCAGCCCACTTTGCGGCGTAAGATGCCGTTGTGGAGGCAGCCCGAGCGCCTTGAATAGTGCGCACCACATCCTGAGCCAGCCCCATACTTACCAGATGTGTCCGTTAGGCGGCCAAGCCCAGAGACGCTGGCCGATGATCGGGTGGCTCGTGAGCACGCCCCCTGCCTGCGAGAGGGCATCCCCCCTCCAAGGGATTTCCCAGGGCTCGCCTGACGTCATCTGACGTAACACGGGAACCACATCGCATGCTCGCGCAGCGGGGCGATCAGGATGGCGCACAGCTTCTCCTTCCTCACTCTGTCCAGGAAGCTCGAAATCAACGGGACAGGGGGAAATGCATAAATGAACGTCCTCGGCCATAGCCGGTGCGAAAAGGCGTCCATCCCGAGAGGAGGGTCGTCCTTTGCGCTCAGGGAGAACCAAAGGGGGCACTGTGCATTTTCGCGTGCTGCGAACATGTCCACCTCTGCTCTGCCGAACCTTTCCCATAACTGGGAAACCAGGTTTGCATGAAGGGTCCAAGATCCCGGACGAGGACCCTTCCTTGACATGATGTCCGCTCCCCGGTTTAGTTCGCCGGGGACATACAGAGCACGGAGAGAAAGTAACCGTGTGCTCGCCCAGACCAGCAGCTTTCTGGCTATGCCGAGAAGCTGGGCTGACGCCCTGTTGTCTGTGCTGATCAGCACATGATGATTTTTTTAGCAGAGGGATGCGTCTGTGAAAAAACTTTTTCTCTGTATTTTTCTTTTCTTTTGTGATGCGTGACGTAGCCCTTCCCAGGGCCAAGTCCAATACAATGGATAAAGGAACGCGGAGCAGACGTCTCCGCTGCAGCCGGGGATCGATGCGGTAACAAAGAAACACCGCTGCAGACGTCTCATGTGGGGCAGGCCCAGAGGAATAACGACATGGGCCGCCGCTATCATGCCCAGCAGCCGCATGACAGTGAGATCTGTCACCGTGCTGTGTGGCTTCACTCGGCTTAATAGTCCTCTCAGCGCCTCCAACCCTCTGCTGAGGGAGCCGCGCTGACATGTCGGCCGAGTCCAACATCACCCCCAGGTACATTATGGACCGGGATGGGATGGGGGAGCTTTTCGCCCAGTTCACTATGAACCCTAAGCTCGATAGATGAGACACGAGCGCCCTCATCTGGAGGGCTGCTTCCTCTCTGGAGCGAGCCAGTAACAACAGGTCGTCCAGATAAAATAACACTCTCATCCCTGCCCGGTGAAGCGGAGCCAGAGCTGCTTCTACGCACTTGGAGAAAGTGCGCGGAGCCAGGGAATAACCGAACGGCAGACGGTTGTATTGGTACGATGTCCCCTCGAATGCGAAGCACAGGTACTGCCTGTGTTTCGGGAGGATGAAGACATGGAAGTATGCGTCCTTTAGGTCTATTTCTATGTCGTAGCCCTTCCCAAGGGAATCCCCGCTGACGTCACGCAGGGACTCCCCCAGTGGGCCAATCCAATCCAGCGGATAAAGGAACGCGGAGCAGACGTTTTTCCGCTGCAGCCGGGGATCGATGCGTTAACAAAGAAACACCGCTGCAGACGTCTCATGTGGGGCAGGCCCAGAGGAATAACGACATGGGCCGCCGCCATCATGCCCAGCAGCCGCATGACAGTGAGAGCTGTCACCGTGCTGCGTGGCTTCACTCGGCTTAATAATCCTCTCAGCGCCTCCATCCTCTGCTGGGAGAGCCGCGCTGACATGTCGGCCGAGTCCAACATCACCCCCAGGTATATTATGGACCGGGATGGGATGGAGGAGCTTTTCGCCCAGTTCACGATGAACCCCAAGCTCAACAGATGAGACACGAGCGCCCTCGTCTGGAGAGCTACTTCTTCTCTGGAGCGAGCCTGTAACAACAGGTCGTCCAGACAAGATAACACTCTCATCCCTGCCCGGTGAAGCGGAGCCAGAGCTGCTTCTATGCACTTGGAGAAAGTGCGTGGGGCCAGGAAATAACCGGACGCGAAGCGCAGGAGCTGCCTGTGTTTCGGGAGGATGGGGACATGGAACCAGTCGTCCTGGTGAACACACTCCATATGTTGATTGTCAACATATGAAAATGGTCTGACCACAATCGATTTATTAGAAAAAGACAGGTCGAGGATGGGCCTTATCCCGCCTGTCTTCTTCCGCACGAGAGAAGTAGCGGGGTAATAACCCCGGCTCTCCTCCTCTCGCTCCCCTCTGGAGATGGCACCCTTCGTCAAGAGCTCCTGCAGCTCTGACCGAAGAGCCAGGCGTCCCTCCCCGGATGGCATGATCGTCTCCATTACCCCATTGAATCGTGGAGGGGGAGACGCAAACTGCAGGGTGTAACCCCGTTGAAGCAGTCTGTCCAGCCAGCTGTCCAGGGAACATACGTGCCGCCACACGGAGTAATGCTCCGAGAGCGGGCGTACATGTAGAGGAGGCTCCGCCCCCTGTCCATCAGCCACGTCAGCGCCCCGACCACTGCATGAGGAGCGAGCTCCCGTGCAGCCCGCAGAGGCTCACACACAGGATGGAGACGGGAGAGAAAAGTCCACACGACGCGCCGAGCCAGCGCTCGTGGGCTCATGATGGCCCCCCCCCCCCACCTGTCCGCCGGAGAACTCACTGAGTGAGGAACACTCCGGTGAAAAGAGGACTGAGGAGATAGCAGGTGTCTCGCGGCCGACGTCGCAGTTGGCTCATACAGCCCCGCTGGGTTTCCTTAGCACAAAAAAACGAGCTGGCTGTACGCTCATTGTGGGACTGGACCGCCAGTCTCGACATGGAATGAGCCAACAGAGACAATTTTATTAGCCGCAGCAGAGGCCTGGTAGGCACACTGGTGCGACCTGTCAGTCAGGCGCTCTGTTAACAGATCCCGGCTCGAAGGAGGGACAGGACGCCCGAAACGGCCGTCAGGTTAGCCTCCAAAGGCGGCACCGGAGGGAACCCACGGTCCGCCACCCCCCCCACTTTTGTGATGGAAGTGTAGGTGGAGACCGGAGCCCTCAAGAGCCTCGGATCCGCTGCCCCCTCCTGATAGGGGATCAAAGCCGGGAACCGCGGCCACACCGGGTCTCGCCGGACCGGCCGGAGAAGCGGAAAATCCCCCGCCATCTCATCGATCGGCTCCACCTCACGTGCCACCGGCACAGTGAGGCCCCGTCGGGCTGCAGCCGTTCTAATGATTCCCGGCAGCTCCTGAAGCAGACCCCCCACCACCGGCGGGGGCCGAGAGCGGCTCCCAGCCCCCACCACCGGCGGGGGCCGAGAGCCGCCCGCAGCCTGATTCCCAGGGAAGCCTGGGCAATCTAACTCGGCTCTCTGAACTATCCGAGCGGCTCCCGGTCCCCACCGACGGCGGGGGCCGGGAGCCGCTCGCAGCCCGATTCCCAGGGAAGCCTGGGCAATCTGACTCGGCGACGGTGTCAGGTGCATCCTCCAGCCCTAGCGACAGGGAGAGGGGAGGGATGGGAACCCTGACACTGACCCACGGATGGAGTACGGTGAATCCGCACACTCCTCTCCATGGTCCAACATGTCCATCTCCCGTTCCGTTGTGCATTCCCCCACCTGCCACACCGGCTCTGCAGCTACAGCGAAGGCTTCCGCTCTCCGCTGCAGGTCATCACGGGGAAGGCGTAGGCAGCTGCTACCCATTGCCCGTGAAGTTAAAGCCAGGCTGGCATGCTCTGGCCCAAGGCAGGCCTCACAGAGACGGTGGGAATCAGCCGGCATGATGTACCCGGTCTGACACTCTGGACACACACGGATGGAAGAGGTAGACATGGTTAATTTATGTTTCTCTTACAGGTGCTTGTTGCATACTTACTCGCTGAAGAAAAGAGGGAACAGAACACATGGTCCCTTCCGGTTATATACCGGCAGGTTGACCGTGGGAGGGGCCCACATCGTGGGTGGGCGTGGACTACAACTCTTCAGTGCTGCGCATGCGCGCGAGGGATAAACCCAATAGCGATAGCCTTAGAGGGCGAAGCCTATACGAAATAGAACAGTTTTCCCCAAGCATGTTCGTTCAACCCTGAGTGTGAGCGTTTACCATCTGGAGGACGATACAGAGTCCTCCAGGAGATTAAAACTCTGAGTCATGTTGGTTAATAAGGCCGGGTTGGGTTTCTTTTTTTTTTCTACTGGAAAGTGAGAACCAAAATGTACACAGTGTGAAAACCTTTTATGAAGCTCGACCAATGAGGCTTCTCGGCAGACTCCTCCCCCTCCTGGATCCTGGGATCTGCTGCATTTCTGTTCCTCTTTATTTGGTGTTTTCACTGTGTGCTCCAAGAAAGACCAGCCGACACTGGAAACACTTTGCACTCTTTGCACTTTATTAGCTCGTCGTTTTACAAGAACAGGTTTGAGAGAATGCATCGAGCGAGTGTGTGTGTGTGTGTGTGTGTGTGTGTGTGTGTGTGTGTGTGTGTGTGTGTGTGTGATAACAGAAGTTACCTCTGCAGTTTCTAAGATGAACGAGGTGAGAGCAGAACACCGTGAGTCTCTTGTACTCGTTTGAAATGTGACGTCTGAACAAGAGCAGAGATGGAGGACGTCCGAGAGTGAAGAAACAGACTGATAAAAACATGTTAGAAGAAGAAGACGACGGGGAGGGAACCAACAGCAGAGACACATTAGACTTTACCCGTCTGGATTTGTATTCATGTGAAGAATAAACAAGGGTTAAATGTTTCCATCGGCGGGGTCGACGTGGAGGTGGTCAGGACCTACGGGTACCTGGGGCTGCAGCTGGATGACAAGCTGGACTGGTCGCCTAACATGGACACTACCTGCAGGAAGGGACAGAGTCGTCTGTACTTCCTGAGAAGGCTGGGGTCCTTCAACATCTGCAAAAAGCTGCTGCAGATGTTCTACCAGTCTGTGGTGTCCAGCGTCCTCTTCTACGCAGTGGTGTGCTGGGGAGGAAGCTGCAAGAAGAGGGACGCAGCACGCCTGGACAGACTGGTGAGGAGGGCCGGCTCTGTGGTGGGCACAGAGCTGGACTCACTGGTGACAGTGGTAGAGAGGAGGACTCTGGACAAAATGCTCTCCATCATGGACAACACACACCACCCTCTGCACAGCACCTTCACCGGTCAGAGGAGCATGTTCAGTGACAGACTGCTGTCACAGTTGTGCTCCACGGACAGACTCAAGATCTCTTTCGTCCCCCTGGCCATCAGATTGTACAACACTTCACTGTCACGGCAGGGAAGAAGCGCACGGTGATCCCTGGACTCTTTTTTCACTTTTTTTCTCACTCCTCACCTGCACTGCTGACCTCAGAGTCAGCCCCCAGTTGGACACTGTAATGCATATTGATAGTCACCTTACTGAGCACAGGTCACTTTAATGATAATCACCCTAATCATGTCTGGTTTCATCCTACTGTTGTGTTATGCTACATCTGTAATGGTTGACATGATCACCCTAATTAGGTCAAGTTTCACTCTATTGTCTTCAACACTTAATGCTAATCTGCCCCTCAATAGTTGGGTACTTTAATGATAATCACCCTAATCACTCCTGGTTTCAGGTTATTGTCTAGGACACTTAATGCAAATCACTGCTCCTTTAAGTTGGTGAGCCAATTTACATCCCTGCATTGACTGTTTAACGACTGTACTCACACCTCTGGCACTACCTCAAACACCTCTGTACATGCACATGTAACTAGTTTCTAGAAGGTCAGCACTTTGTTTCTAAGGCTCTTTAACTGTTTACAGGTCTCTTTTAACCAACACATGTTTTTCTCTCCTCACAGGTTATGTACATTATGCTATATATGTTTAAGTCTAATGCTAATGCTAACTGCACAGGTTTAACATATAATTATGTTTATTCTTAGTCACATAGGGGCTGCTATATCTTGTTTGGGGGATTTTGTATACAGAGGGGAGGGGGGACAGCGGGTGTGTATTGTAACTAATGTCTTGTGTCCTGCCTGTCTGTATACTGCTACTGGATGCCTTAAATCTCCCTCGGGATCAATAAAGTATCTATTTATCTAAATAATAATCTATAAAGGCTGCAGAAGGATGTATTAAATGAGGCTTTTCCATCTAAACAACAAGTTGGTGTGACAGTGACTAACACATGTAGGACAGGGTCAACACAATACACTTGAGCTTCATATTTATAGATGTAATTATTGATTTATTGATTGATTGCTTTAACACCATTAAAAGTGTCCAGTGTTGCAGGGTGAACCGAAGCGCTCGGAGGAAACCCTGATGTGTAAGCGCTGAGTGTCAAGGTTGGTAAAGAAGTCGATGAGTGGAGGATGTTCACACGTTCCATGGTGGGAGAGCGTCATCTTTATGGTGACGGGGCTTCACGTGGATGTGAGTGATCTGACCCCGTTGATCACAGGATGTGGCGAGAATTAATATAGAACATATAATTGGGTTGTTTGGAGTCTGGTAACTTCTGGATGTTGGCAATTTTTGCGTCTGTAATAGGATGAACGCTGTTGTTTCGCTTGAACACCTTTGTCACACTTCCTGCAACAGTCTGAATGATCGACTTCTTGGTTCCTGACTGTACATGCTTCATTGAGGCTTCAGCTTGACCTCTTTTTAGCTTCTCTATTTCTTCTCTGAGCTGCTTGATGACTACCTCCTGCTCATGGTGGGTCTGCATGAGGAAGTTTCTGTCAGCATCATGTTTTTGATTTATAGAATGCATGTGCTGCTCTTTTCTTTTGATGGTTCTATGCAGATTGGAAATCACATTTTCACTGGCCTCCTGCTTTCTTTGGTAAAACGCCATCAGGAACTTTTGGCCCTCTGTGCTGTTTTCGTCCATGCCTACTGTTTTGTCTTTGCTAATGAAGCGCTGATGGAGACCGATGAATGCTTCTTTCAACATGTTTGGCTGATCCAAATGATGCATGCACAAATGTATGTTCACCAGGATGCTCTTGTGTATGGCCTCCACTTTGCGCTTCTCCTCCGTGAGCCGATCCATTTCTGGCTTTATGGTTCTCTCTCTAGATTGCAGGTTTTTAACTTGCTCTCGCAGCTTAATGTTGTCTTTAACTGCTTTTATTTTCTCCTGAATATTTTGTTCGAGATCGGCCTTCATCTGTTCGTTGTCTTCCTCTAGCTGCTCTTTATCTTTGACAGCAGCGTTATATTGGTGTTGTAATACACTGTGCTGTTTTGTTTTATTTGACAGATTGACCTCACACTCTTCTAGTTCACTTTTACGTTCTGTGACATCTTCTTTGAGGATTTTAATTGTGGTATTTCTGTCTGCCACTACTTTGTTTAAAACGTTCACCTTCTCAGACTTTTTTTTTTCCTCGGCCAGTTTCTTTTCCGTCTCTTTAGTCTTTGTCTGAGCTTTTAGTAGTTCCATCTGACATTTGTCGTTTTTCACAGATACCTTTGCTTTTCTGTCATTTGTCTCTTTCTCTTGTATGACCTGATTCAATCTCTGCACTTCCTTTTTGTGGTTTTTACGCTGTTTCTCAAGCCGCTCCTCACACTCTTTTTCTATTTTCTTTATCTTCAACTCATCTGCATTCCGCTTCTGTTTGTATTCAGCGAGTCTTCTCATCGTCTCCTGTTCCAACTTTTTGTCATTCTCGTCCAGTTTGACTTTTAATTCTTTTTCATACTTCTTCTTAAGTTCAATTAACTCTTTCTTTCGCTGAGCTTCAGCTTCCTCAGATTTACTGAACTGCAACAACTTTAATCTTTCATCTTCCTTCTCTCGTTCCTCATTCTCACGTTGAAACACCTCCTGAATATTTGCCAACTTCTCTGCCATGTCGTTACAGGTCTTCTCGCTGATTTTCAATTCTTTCTTCAGCTCCGTTTTCTCCCTCATCAGGGTGGTGATGATTTCCTGGGTTTTCTTATTTTCCTCCTCCAGGTGAGAAATGCGTACGTTTAGTTGTACATTATCTTCTTCCAGGAGCTCTCTTTCCTTATCTTTGTTATAGATTAAAGTCTGGAAAGTCCTCTCACTATAGATTCTCGGCTGTTGGGAATCCATTTTTAGGGTGGTTGCCTGAAAGCGTTAACAATCTGTCGATCCTATCCGTTTACGGGTGAGTCAAATTAAGCCGCAGGCCCGATAGAAATGAAAGGTCCAGTATCAAATCCAATCTTTGTCCAGGCTTTTAATTAGTCTCTTTTAGGGCTGCTATGATTTTTGTACTGTCTGTATATTGCTTGTGATGTTTTTAAACCCTGTTTGTGAAGCACTTTGTGGCCCCTGCCTGCGAAAAGTGCTATATAAATGAATTTTACTTACTTTTACTTAAGGTCTTTAGTCTCTGACGTCACGTCTGACGTCACGTCGTTCAACCTTGGATATGAAATTAAAACAACAACAGTTTGTGACGTTGCATAGTGACGCGTCACGTTCTGTTACGTAAAGCGCATCTCATTCACCGATGGAAAAAAAAAAGAAAGCTGTCGTAATTGTGAGAGCCCGATCTTCTCATTGTGAGATAAACATCAGCTGATGTTTCAGCACCACGGACAGCGCTGGATCCTGTGCGTTAAGGCGGGATAGGTGCGTGCGTGCGTGCGTGCGTGCGTGCTTCTTGTTGCGGTTAAAGTTGATAGCTTTGTGATATAGGCTACAGCAGTGAAGGTGTATACAGCTTAATCAGGTTGGACAGCATCAGTCCGCACCTCCAGTCTGTTCTAACCTGAGTAAGTCCCTCCACACCTGTGCTGCAACAGGCTGGAAGCTCTTCTTCTTTGGTTCCTACTTTAGAGTGTCAGGCTGGACGAGCTCGTTTGGAATACTGGGAAGATTAAGATGTTGCTGCTAAGCTAAGTCTCCAAACTGAAAGAGTGTATATGAAGTGTGTGTGTGTTTCCCTCTGCAAGATAACAAACTAATGTTCTCTGAGTCGTCATGAAGCACTTTAATGTCCATCTTTGAAGGTTCTGGTTCTGTGCGAGCAGAACACAGACTCTGCTGTGCATGAGAGTAGAAACAGAAAGATGTGGCTCTTCACAGAACAATATCAGAGGTATGCAAATCATTCTGTTGGATTTGGTTCTGTAGGCAGAAAGTCACATTGAATATTTTCACTTCATCCAGTTTGTTTTCTGGAGAGGAAGACCCGCCCACATCCATCAATTCAAATCTCAGCTTTTTAACAAATACACAAACAAATGATTTCAAAATAAATGTTACGAGAATTTTTAAATGCAAAGAAAAAAATGTAAAAATAAGTCACAAGGTACAGAAGCCTGGAGAGGACAAACATATATTATTATTTATATTTCATATTGTTTTTAATTCAGTGTCCCGGGGTGATCACCACGTTCAGATGTTTGTCCCTCTAAGGCTTCCTTACTTTAATATGTTATAACTATTCATTTATTGGTCTTTTCACAAAGCCACATTCACATTCATGAACTTGTTGCAGGTCATAAGCATTTGAAGTCCAAACTCAGGCGCATGCTGGAAGGAGGTTTTTACTTTAAGCATTAAAAACCCAGAACCTTCTTTCCTCTGCCTACAAGAGTCTTCAGCTGCTCACTCAGGAGCATCTCCACAACAACTCTTCTTCTCTGAACACCTGCGTAAAACTGTTTCTTACTCACAGACACCACCTTGTGGTATAAACTATGCAACACATCTACATTACATTAAATTCAATTTAAAAAACGTAATTTTCCCCCGGGGGGCAATTCAAAGGCATGTAAATGAAAAACAGGTATACTTAAATTAGACAAAGAATTATAAAAGTGTTGATAAAAAGTAAAGTGTCAAACTTTAAATACAAAATGTAAACAACGTTAAATATATCATATAAGAGTGGAGGTATAAGTAGACCGTGCTAGGACTAAAGATGTAAACAGAAATCTATACTGTAATGATCAGATGTAAACAACTGGACATAAATATAAACATTGTATATATATATATATATATATATATATATATATACAGAGCTATGTGCAAGAAAAACAACAGACAACATTATTTCTATTGTTTTGACAATCTGACCGCATTTCCATTATAGGTGATGTAATAATAATAATAATAATAATTATAATGATAATGATAATAATCATAATAATAATAACAATGATAATCATAATAATAATAATCATAATAATGATAATAATAATAATCATAATAATCATAATAATAATAATTATTATTATTAAAAAAATATTTAAAATTATTTAAAAAATAATAATAATAATGATATTAATCATAATCTTAATAATAATAATGATAATAATCATAATAATAATAATAATAATGATAATAATAATAATGATAATAATGAAAATAATAATAATGATTATAATAATATGATGGCGGCGTGACTTTTTTATTATTATTTCAAAAATTACAATTAAGCATTCATAAAATAAGAAACCTGAAACCTTGTGTTGAAATGAAAACATGTCAATGACAGCAACAATGTAGGTGTGTGTGTTTTTTAACACACAAAGACGCACACAGACGTGACCTGTGTTTATCACGTTGTGTGTGCATCCATTCAGTCTATATGGAGAGGCTTTGTGTTGTACTTTAGCCTTTCTCACCATCATTTCCTAAAAAGCACTGCAGGGGAAACTCTACGTGCTCTGATTCTATGGCCGGTGACGGCCTGCTCCGCTTCAGGCTGCCGTCTGCTCGTCACTAATCGGTGTCACCCTGCCTGTGTGCTCATGTGGTTAGCAGTTAGAGTTTACTGAGCGAGACACTGGAACTGACTCAAACGCCTGTAATGGACCTCAGTGAGTCCATGCAGAGTCACCTCAGACCAGGGGAGACCATGAGGGGGGGTAAAGGGGAACGTTTTTTGAAGTGCGATGGTCCCAAATAAGCTTAAACGCCATCTCCAAACGAAACACCCTTCGCTTCAAAACAAGAACGTGGACTATTTTGTTCGCCTGCGTGAACACACGGAGAAACAGGCAACTTTCATGAGAAAAACCACAAAGGTAAATGAGAGAGCGAGCTACCACGTTGCAGAACTTGTAGCTAAATCAAAAAAGTCCCACACTGTGGCAGAGACATTAATACCTCCCGCCTGCAAAGCCATTGTAAATGAGATGCTCGGACCTGAAAAGAAATAGCCAAAGTTCCTCTCTCAGATAACACAATATCCAGACGTATTGATGACATGTCTGCAGACAGCCAAAGTGTGGTTTTGGAAAAGATCCGTATCAGTAAGAAATTTGCTTTGCAACTTGATGAGTCTACTGATATTAGTGGACATGCTCAACTCTTGGCCAATGTGCGTTTTGTGGATGGAGACGCAAGCAGAGAAAACTTCTTCTTTTGCAAGGCATTGCCAGAAAGAACAACAGGAGAGGAACATTTTCGGGTCACATCAGAATATCTTGAAAAAGGAGGACTTAAGTGGGAAAACTGCACGAGTGTCTGCACTGATGGAGCGGCAGCCATGGTTGGGCGCACCAAGATGTTAACACTGCTGCATTGTGTGAGATAATAGTTAAACATTTGAAAACTTTTGAGGAGAAGATGTCATTTTATTTCTCTTCAGCCTTCACTGAATGCCTTGACTGGGTTAGGGACCCTTATAGCTCAGCATCAGTTGTTGGAAAGGACATGACTTTACAGGAGCAGGAGGACCTAACTGAACTGAGACAGTGGTTTAAAGCTAAGCTTTGCAGATCTACCTTTGGACAGTTTTTGGTTGGCTACTGCCAAGGAGTTCCCTATTCTGGCAAACAAAGCTATTTTGACTTTGCTCCCATTTTCCACGACATATCTGTGTGAGGTGAGCTTTTCAAGCTTCACTGCTATACAAACTAAAAACAGAGAGAGACTGAGAGCTGTTGAGGAAGAGCTTCGTGTGTGTCTTTCTTCAATTTCTGCCAGGATATCAACTTTGTGTTCATCCAAACAAGCCCAGGTTTCACACTGAGTGAGTAGAAATATTTGTATTTGTGTTTATTTGATACCAAATAAACACAAGAATTACTTTATATTGTTAATATGGGCTACATAGTTTCATTTTTTTTAACATTATCGACTGGTGGTGTGCCTTGAGATTTTTTCAATGAAAAAAGTGTTCCTTGGCTCAGAAAAGGTTGAAAAACACTGCACTAGAGGCTGGCTGCAGTTCCTGCAGTGTCCATTAGAGGCTGGCTGCAGTTCCTGGAGTGTCCACTAGAGGCTGGCTGCAGTTCCTGCAGTGTCCATTAGAGGCTGGCTGCAGTTCCTGGAGTGTCCACTAGAGGCTGGCTGCAGTTCCTGGAGTGTCCACTAGAGGCTGGCTGCAGTACCTGGAGTGTCCACTAGAGGCTGGCTGCAGTTCCTGGAGTGTCCACTAGAGGCTGGCTGCAATACCTGGAGTGTCCACTAGAGGCTGGCTGCAGTACCTGGAGTGTCCACTAGAGGCTGGCTGCAGCAGCACAGGAAGTCACATACACACCCATTCAAACAGCCTGTTTTTACAGCAGACATGAACATGTTTACAGCCTGCTTCAAAAAACCAAATAGGTGTGATTAGCTCATGATGATGTTGAGGCCAGAAATGAGCTGTGAGTTTTACAGCAGTACTATGTCATCATTCCCCCCCCCCCCCCCATCACTGTTCTGCTTTAGCTGGCAGATGTCACAGGCAGTGGTCAGTCTCTTGTCAAGTCAGAACTCAAAGATGTCTTGAAACAACAATTGTCACTTCCTCATCGTTTGGGCAGGAGGAGCATCGACAGGCTGACTTGTCTCCTGCACTGAGCTGAACAGACGCTAAGTAGCTCAACACTACCACCTGCTGGTGAGAAAGGGACCTAAATCCAGCTGATGTGCAGCAGTAACAGTTTTCCCCAAGCATGTTCGTTCAACCCTGAGTGCGAGCGTTTACCATCTGGAGGACGATACAGAGTCCTCCAGGAGATTAAAACTCTGAGTCATGTTGGTTAATAAGGCCGGGTTGGGTTTCTTTTTTTTTTCTACTGGAAAGTGAGAACCAAAATGTACACAGTGTGAAAACCTTTTATGAAGCTCGACCAATGAGGCTTCTCGGCAGACTCCTCCCCCTCCTGGATCCTGGGATCTGCTGCATTTCTGTTCCTCTTTATTTGGTGTTTTCACTGTGTGCTCCAAGAAAGACCAGCCGACACTGGAAACACTTTGCACTCTTTGCACTTTATTAGCTCGTCGTTTTACAAGAACAGGTTTGAGAGAATGCATCGAGCGAGTGTGTGTGTTTGTGTGTGTGTGTGTGTGTGTGTGATAACAGAAGTTACCTCTGCAGTTTCTAAGATGAACGAGGTGAGAGCAGAACACCGTGAGTCTCTTGTACTCGTTTGAAATGTGACGTCTGAACAAGAGCAGAGATGGAGGACGTCCGAGAGTGAAGAAACAGACTGATAAAAACATGTTAGAAGAAGAAGACGACGGGGAGGGAACCAACAGCAGAGACACATTAGACTTTACCCGTCTGGATTTGTATTCATGTGAAGAATAAACAAGGGTTAAATGTTTCCATCGGCGGGGTCGACGTGGAGGTGGTCAGGACCTACGGGTACCTGGGGCTGCAGCTGGATGACAAGCTGGACTGGTCGCCTAACATGGACACTACCTGCAGGAAGGGACAGAGTCGTCTGTACTTCCTGAGAAGGCTGGGGTCCTTCAACATCTGCAAAAAGCTGCTGCAGATGTTCTACCAGTCTGTGGTGTCCAGCGTCCTCTTCTACGCAGTGGTGTGCTGGGGAGGAAGCTGCAAGAAGAGGGACGCAGCACGCCTGGACAGACTGGTGAGGAGGGCCGGCTCTGTGGTGGGTACAGAGCTGGACTCACTGGTGACAGTGGTAGAGAGGAGGACTCTGGACAAAATGCTCTCCATCATGGACAACACACACCACCCTCTGCACAGCACCTTCACCGGGCAGAGGAGCATGTTCAGCGAAAGACTGCTGTCACAGTCGTGCTCCACGGACAGACTCAAGAACTCTTTTGTCCCCCTATAGGCCATAAGACTGTACTACACTTCACTGTCACGGCAGGGAAGAAGCGCACGGTGATCCCTGGACTCATTTTTCACTTTTTTTCTCACTCCTCATCTGCACTGCTGACCTCAGAGTCAGCCCCCAGTTGGACACTGTAATGCATATTGATAGTCACCTTACTGAGCACTGGTCACTTTAAAGATAATCACTCTAATCATGTCTGGTTTCATCCTACTGTTGTGTTATGCTACATCTGTAATGGTTGACATGATCACTCTAACTAGGTCAAGTTTCACTCTATTGTCTTCAACACTTAATGCTAATCTGCTCCTCAATAGTTGGGTACTTTAATGATAATCACCCTAATCACTCCTGGTTTCAGGTTATTGTCTAGGACACTTAATGCAAATCACTGCTCCTTTAAGTTGGTGAGCCAATTTACATCCCTGCATTGACTGTTTAACGACTGTACTCACACCTCTGGCACTACCTCCAACACCTCTGTACATGCACATGTAACTAGTTTCTAAAGGTCAGCACTTTGTTTCTAAGGCTCTTTAACTGTTTACAGGTCTCTTTTAACCAACACATGTTTTTCTCTCCTCACAGGTTATGTACATTATGCTATATATGTTTAAGTCTAATGCTAATGCTAACTGCACAGGTTTAACATATAATTATGTTTATTCTTAGTCACATAGGGGCTGCTATATCTTGTTTGGGGGATTTTGTATACAGAGGGGAGGGGGGACAGCGGGTGTGTATTGTAACTAATGTCTTGTGTCCTGCCTGTCTGTATACTGCTACTGGATGCCTTAAATTTCCCTCGGGATCAATAAAGTATCTATCTATCTAAATAATAATCTATAAAGGCTGCAGAAGGATGTATTAAATGAGGCTTTTCCATCTAAACAACAAGTTGGTGTGACAGTGACTAACACATGTAGGACAGGGTCAACACAATACACTTGAGCTTCATATTTATAGATGTAATTATTGATTTATTGATTGATTGCTTTAACACCATTAAAAGTGTCCAGTGTTGCAGGGTGAACCGAAGCGCTCGGAGGAAACCCTGATGTGTAAGCGCTGAGTGTCAAGGTTGGTAAAGAAGTCGATGAGTGGAGGATGTTCACACGTTCCATGGTGGGAGAGCGTCATCTTTATGGTGACGGGGCTTCACGTGGATGTGAGTGATCTGACCCCGTTGATCACAGGATGTGGCGAGAATTAATATAGAACATATAATTGGGTTGTTTGGAGTCTGGTAACTTCTGGATGTTGGCAATTTTTGCGTCTGTAATAGGATGAACGCTGTTGTTTCGCTTGAACACCTTTGTCACACTTCCTGCAACAGTCTGAATGATCGACTTCTTGGTTCCTGACTGTACATGCTTCATTGAGGCTTCAGCTTGACCTCTTTTTAGCTTCTCTATTTCTTCTCTGAGCTGCTTGATGACTACCTCCTGCTCATGGTGGGTCTGCATGAGGAAGTTTCTGTCAGCATCATGTTTTTGATTTATAGAATGCATGTGCTGCTCTTTTCTTTTGATGGTTCTATGCAGATTGGAAATCGTCTTTTCACTGGCCTCCTGCTTTCTTTGGTAAAACGCCATCAGGAACTTTTGGCCCTCTGTGCTGTTTTCGTCCATGCCTACTGTTTTGTCTTTGCTAATGAAGCGCTGATGGAGACCGATGAATGCTTCTTTCAACATGTTTGGCTGATCCAAATGATGCATGCACAAATGTATGTTCACCAGGATGCTCTTGTGTATGGCCTCCACTTTGCGCTTCTCCTCCGTGAGCCGATCCATTTCTGGCTTTATGGTTCTCTCTCTAGATTGCAGGTTTTTAACTTGCTCTCGCAGCTTAATGTTGTCTTTAACTGCTTTTATTTTCTCCTGAATATTTTGTTCGAGATCGGCCTTCATCTGTTCGTTGTCTTCCTCTAGCTGCTCTTTATCTTTGACAGCAGCGTTATATTGGTGTTGTAATACACTGTGCTGTTTTGTTTTATTTGACAGATTGACCTCACACTCTTCTAGTTCACTTTTACGTTCTGTGACATCTTCTTTGAGGATTTTAATTGTGGTATTTCTGTCTGCCACTACTTTGTTTAAAACGTTCACCTTCTCAGACTTTTTTTTTTCCTCGGCCAGTTTCTTTTCCGTCTCTTTAGTCTTTGTCTGAGCTTTTAGTAGTTCCATCTGACATTTGTCGTTTTTCACAGATACCTTTGCTTTTCTGTCATTTGTCTCTTTCTCTTGTATGACCTGATTCAATCTCTGCACTTCCTTTTTGTGGTTTTTACGCTGGTTCTCAAGCCGCTCCTCACACTCTTTTTCTATTTTCTTTATCTTCAACTCATCTGCATTCCGCTTCTGTTTGTATTCAGCGAGTCTTCTCATCGTCTCCTGTTCCAACTTTTTGTCATTCTCGTCCAGTTTGACTTTTAATTCTTTTTCATACTTCTTCTTAAGTTCAATTAACTCTTTCTTTCGCTGAGCTTCAGCTTCCTCAGATTTACTGAACTGCAACAACTTTAATCTTTCATCTTCCTTCTCTCGTTCCTCATTCTCACGTTGAAACACCTCCTGAATATTTGCCAACTTCTCTGCCATGTTGTTACAGGTCTTCTCGCTGATTTTCAATTCTTTCTTCAGCTCCGTTTTCTCCCTCATCAGGGTGGTGATGATTTCCTGGGTTTTCTTATTTTCCTCCTCCAGGTGAGAAATGCGTACGTTTAGTTGTACATTATCTTCTTCCAGGAGCTCTCTTTCCTTATCTTTGTTATAGATTAAAGTCTGGAAAGTCCTCTCACTATAGATTCTCGGCTGTTGGGAATCCATTTTTAGGGTGGTTGCCTGAAAGCGTTAACAATCTGTCGATCCTATCCGTTTACGGGTGAGTCAAATTAAGCCGCAGGCCCGATAGAAATGAAAGGTCCAGTATCAAATCCAATCTTTGTCCAGGCTTTTAATTAGTCTCTTTTAGGGCTGCTATGATTTTTGTACTGTCTGTATATTGCTTGTGATGTTTTTAAACCCTGTTTTTGAAGCACTTTGTGGCCCCTGCCTGCGAAAAGTGCTATATAAATGAATTTTACTTACTTTTACCTAAGGTCTTTAGTCTCTGACGTCACGTCTGACGTCACGTCGTTCAACCTTGGATATGAAATTAAAACAACAACAGTTTGTGACGTTGCATAGTGACGCGTCACGTTCTGTTACGTAAAGCGCATCTCATTCACCGATGGAAAAAAAAAAGAAAGCTGTCGTAATTGTGAGAGCCCGATCTTCTCATTGTGAGATAAACATCAGCTGATGTTTCAGCACCACGGACAGCGCTGGATCCTGTGCGTTAAGGCGGGATAGGTGCGTGCGTGCGTGCGTGCTTCTTGTTGCGGTTAAAGTTGATAGCTTTGTGATATAGGCTACAGCAGTGAAGGTGTATACAGCTTAATCAGGTTGGACAGCATCAGTCCGCACCTCCAGTCTGTTCTAACCTGAGTAAGTCCCTCCACACCTGTGCTGCAACAGGCTGGAAGCTCTTCTTCTTTGGTTCCTACTTTAGAGTGTCAGGCTGGACGAGCTCGTTTGGAATACTGGGAAGATTAAGATGTTGCTGCTAAGCTAAGTCTCCAAACTGAAAGAGTGTATATGAAGTGTGTGTGTGTTTCCCTCTGCAAGATAACAAACTAATGTTCTCTGAGTCGTCATGAAGCACTTTAATGTCCATCTTTGAAGGTTCTGGTTCTGTGCGAGCAGAACACAGACTCTGCTGTGCATGAGAGTAGAAACAGAAAGATGTGGCTCTTCACAGAACAATATCAGAGGTATGCAAATCATTCTGTTGGATTTGGTTCTGTAGGCAGAAAGTCACATTGAATATTTTCACTTCATCCAGTTTGTTTTCTGGAGAGGAAGACCCGCCCACATCCATCAATTCAAATCTCAGCTTTTTAACAAATACACAAACAAATGATTTCAAAATAAATGTTACGAGAATTTTTAAATGCAAAGAAAAAAATGTAAAAATAAGTCACAAGGTACAGAAGCCTGGAGAGGACAAACATATATTATTATTTATATTTCATATCATGTTTTTAATTCAGTGTCCCGGGGTGATCACCACGTTCAGATGTTTGTCCCTCTAAGGCTTCCTTACTTTAATATGTTATAACTATTCATTTATTGGTCTTTTCACAAAGCCACATTCACATTCATGAACTTGTTGCAGGTCATAAGCATTTGAAGTCCAAACTCAGGCGCATGCTGGAAGGAGGTTTTTACTTTAAGCATTAAAAACCCAGAACCTTCTTTCCTCTGCCTACAAGAGTCTTCAGCTGCTCACTCAGGAGCATCTCCACAACAACTCTTCTTCTCTGAACACCTGCATAAAACTGTTTCTTACTCACAGACACCACCTTGTGGTGTAAACTATGCAACACATCTACATTACATTAAATTCAATTTAAAAAACGTAATTTTCCCCCGGGGGGCAATTCAAAGGCATGTAAATGAAAAACAGGTATACTTAAATTAGACAAAGAATTATAAAAGTGTTGATAAAAAGTAAAGTGTCAAACTTTAAATACAAAATGTAAACAACGTTAAATATATCATATAAGAGTGGAGGTATAAGTAGACCGTGCTAGGACTAAAGATGTAAACAGAAATCTATACTGTAATGATCAGATGTAAACAACTGGACATAAATATAAACATTGTATATATATATATATATATATATATATATATATATATATATATATATATATATACAGAGCTATGTGCAAGAAAAACAACAGACAACATTATTTCTATTGTTTTGACAATCTGACCGCATTTCCATTATAGGTGATGTAATAATAATAATAATAATAATTATAAAGATAATGATAATAATCATAATAATAATAACAATGATAATCATAATAATAATAATCATAATAATGATAATAATAATAATCATAATAATCATAATAATAATAATAATTATTATTAAAAAAATATTTAAAATTATTTAAAAAATAATAATAATAATGATATTAATCATAATCTTAATAATAATAATGATAATAATGATAATAATGATAATAATAATAATAATAATAATGATAATAATAATAATGAAAATAATAATAATGATTATAATAATATGACGGCGGCGTGACTTTTTTATTATTATTTCAAAAATTACAATTAAGCATTCATAAAATAAGAAACCTGAAACCTTGTGTTGAAATGAAAACATGTCAATGACAGCAACAATGTAGGTGTGTGTGTTTTTTAACACACAAAGACGCACACAGACGTGACCTGTGTTTATCACGTTGTGTGTGCATCCATTCAGTCTATATGGAGAGGCCTTGTGTTGTACTTTAGCCTTTCTCACCATCATTTCCTAAAAAGCACTGCAGGGGAAACTCTACGTGCTCTGATTCTATGGCCGGTGACGGCCTGCTCCGCTTCAGGCTGCCGTCTGCTCGTCACTAATCGGTGTCACCCTGCCTGTGTGCTCATGTGGTTAGCAGTTAGAGTTTACTGAGCGAGACACTGGAACTGACTCAAACGCCTGTAATGGACCTCAGTGAGTCCATGCAGAGTCACCTCAGACCAGGGGAGACCATGAGGGGGGGTAAAGGGGAACGTTTTTTGAAGTGCGATGGTCCCAAATAAGCTTAAACGCCATCTCCAAACGAAACACCCTTCGCTTCAAAACAAGAACGTGGACTATTTTGTTCGCCTGCGTGAACACACGGAGAAACAGGCAACTTTCATGAGAAAAACCACAAAGGTAAATGAGAGAGCGAGCTACCACGTTGCAGAACTTGTAGCTAAATCAAAAAAGTCCCACACTGTGGCAGAGACATTAATACCTCCCGCCTGCAAAGCCATTGTAAATGAGATGCTCGGACCTGAAAAGAAATAGCCAAAGTTCCTCTCTCAGATAACACAATATCCAGACGCATTGATGACATGTCTGCAGACAGCCAAAGTGTGGTTTTGGAAAAGATCCGTATCAGTAAGAAATTTGCTTTGCAACTTGATGAGTCTACTGATATTAGTGGACATGCTCAACTCTTGGCCAATGTGCGTTTTGTGGATGGAGACGCAAGCAGAGAAAACTTCTTCTTTTGCAAGGCATTGCCAGAAAGAACAACAGGAGAGGAACATTTTCGGGTCACATCAGAATATCTTGAAAAAGGAGGACTTAAGTGGGAAAACTGCACGAGTGTCTGCACTGATGGAGCGGCAGCCATGGTTGGGCGCACCAAGATGTTAACACTGCTGCATTGTGTGAGATAATAGTTAAACATTTGAAAACTTTTGAGGAGAAGATGTCATTTTATTTCTCTTCAGCCTTCACTGAATGCCTTGACTGGGTTAGGGACCCTTATAGCTCAGCATCAGTTGTTGGAAAGGACATGACTTTACAGGAGCAGGAGGACCTAACTGAACTGAGACAGTGGTTTAAAGCTAAGCTTTGCAGATCTACCTTTGGACAGTTTTTGGTTGGCTACTGCCAAGGAGTTCCCTATTCTGGCAAACAAAGCTATTTTGACTTTGCTCCCATTTTCCACGACATATCTGTGTGAGGTGAGCTTTTCAAGCTTCACTGCTATACAAACTAAAAACAGAGAGAGACTGAGAGCTGTTGAGGAAGAGCTTCGTGTGTGTCTTTCTTCAATTTCTGCCAGGATATCAACTTTGTGTTCATCCAAACAAGCCCAGGTTTCACACTGAGTGAGTAGAAATATTTGTATTTGTGTTTATTTGATACCAAATAAACACAAGAATTACTTTATATTGTTAATATGGGCTACATAGTTTCATTTTTTTTAACATTATCGACTGGTGGTGTGCCTTGAGATTTTTTCAATGAAAAAAGTGTTCCTTGGCTCAGAAAAGGTTGAAAAACACTGCACTAGAGGCTGGCTGCAGTTCCTGCAGTGTCCATTAGAGGCTGGCTGCAGTTCCTGGAGTGTCCACTAGAGGCTGGCTGCAGTTCCTGGAGTGTCCACTAGAGGCTGGCTGCAGTACCTGGAGTGTCCACTAGAGGCTGGCTGCAGCAGGACAGGAAGTCACATACACACCCATTCAAACAGCCTGTTTTTACAGCAGACATGAACATGTTTACAGCCTGCTTCAAAAAACCAAATAGGTGTGATTAGCTCATGATGATGTTGAGGCCAGAAATGAGCTGTGAGTTTTACAGCAGTACTATGTCATCATTCCCCCCCCCCCCATCACTGTTCTGCTTTAGCTGGCAGATGTCACAGGCAGTGGTCAGTCTCTTGTCAAGTCAGAACTCAAAGATGTCTTGAAACAACAATTGTCACTTCCTCATCGTTTGGGCAGGAGGAGCATCGACAGGCTGACTTGTCTCCTGCACTGAGCTGAACAGACGCTAAGTAGCTCAACACTACCACCTGCTGGTGAGAAAGGGACCTAAATCCAGCTGATGTGCAGCAGTAACGTTAGTTACATACTGTAACTCCAGATTCTATGAGTATAGGCGCAGCCCTCTAAGGCTATCGCTATTGGGTTTATCCCTCGCGCGCATTCGCAGCACTGAAGAGTTGTAGTCCACGCCCACCCACGATGTGGGCCCCTCCCACGGTCAACCTGCCGGTATATAACCGGAAGGGACCATGTGTTCTGTTCCCCAATAAAGGGCTTTTCTTCAGCCGTTACGGAGTCAGTGGGGCCCACCGCTTAGAGGGCTGCGCCTATACTCATAGAATCTGGAGTTACAGTACGTAACTAACGTTCTATTTCGTATAGGCTTCGCCCTCTAAGGCTATCGCTATTGGGTTAGAGGCGAAGCAGGATGTAGTCAATGCCACACTGGGTCCGGAAGGTACCACAAGCACAACAACACCCCGAACAACCATTTTCCGCCTGACAGCATCAGGGGAAAAAACATCCCACTCTTACGCAGACAGAGTGCTGAGTACTGAGTGAGACATTGAGAAAACGGGAAGCATCCCGTAGATAAAAACGCACAAAGGAGCACGGAGAGGACCACGAAGCTGCCGTGCAGATGTCGTCCACCGTCACGCCCCCGTGCAGGGCAGCCGAGGAAGCAACTCCCCTGGTGGAGTGCGCCTGAATGCCCACCGGAGGCTCAGCTCCTGAGGCGATATAAGCCTGTGTGATGGCGTCACACAGCCAGTGTGACAGCCGCTGTGTTGACAGGGGCTGTCCCACAGAATGTGCCCTGTAGTGTACAAACAGCTGCTGGAACAGCGTATGGCAGCTGTGCGCGCAACATAGCATGCCAGAGCGCGCACTGGGCACAGCAGGTGAGAGGTCGCCTGCTCCCCAGATGTGTGGGGAGGAGGAAAAAACCCCTCCAGCGTGATCACTCGCGACTTGAACTCGCTAGTGATGACTTTTGGCATGAACGCCGGGTTTGGCCGTAATACAGCCGAACTACCGTCCTCCTGGATCCTGAGGCAGGACGGAGCCACAGAGAGAGCTGACAGCTCACTGACACGTTTTGCTGACGTCAGAGCTAAGAGCAAAACCGTTTTAGCCGACAGAAAACGTAGGGGAATCTGATCCAAAGGCTCAAACGGCGCCACAATCAGTGCGCGCAGCACCAGTGCGCGCAGCACCAGTGCGCGCAGCACCAGTGCCAAATCCCATTGCAGGGCCAGGCTGCGCACCACCGGCCGAAGCCTCTGTACCCCTTTTAAACACCGCTTCACCAGCGGGTGGCAAAACACTGAACGGTCACCAAAACCTTCGTGGCATGATGAAACTGCAGCCGTGTATGTTTTGATAGTGCTAAATGCCAGATTTCGGTCCACTAAGAACTGGAGGAAAGAAAGCACTTGAGGCAGAGGACACGCAGTAGCGGAGAGTTCTCTCTCTCCGCACCAGCGTTGAAACGCAGCCCACTTTGCGGCGTAAGATGCCGTTGTGGAGGCAGCCCGAGCGCCTTGAATAGTGCGCACCACATCCTGAGCCAGCCCCATACTTACCAGATGTGTCCGTTAGGCGGCCAAGCCCAGAGACGCTGGCCGATGATCGGGTGGCTCGTGAGCACGCCCCCTGCCTGCGAGAGGGCATCCCCCCTCCAAGGGATTTCCCAGGGCTCGCCTGACGTCATCTGACGTAACACGGGAACCACATCGCATGCTCGCGCAGCGGGGCGATCAGGATGGCGCACAGCTTCTCCTTCCTCACTCTGTCCAGGAAGCTCGAAATCAACGGGACAGGGGGAAATGCATAAATGAACGTCCTCGGCCATAGCCGGTGCGAAAAGGCGTCCATCCCGAGAGGAGGGTCGTCCTTTGCGCTCAGGGAGAACCAAAGGGGGCACTGTGCATTTTCGCGTGCTGCGAACATGTCCACCTCTGCTCTGCCGAACCTTTCCCATAACTGGGAAACCAGGTTTGCATGAAGGGTCCAAGATCCCGGACGAGGACCCTTCCTTGACATGATGTCCGCTCCCCGGTTTAGTTCGCCGGGGACATACAGAGCACGGAGAGAAAGTAACCGTGTGCTCGCCCAGACCAGCAGCTTTCTGGCTATGCCGAGAAGCTGGGCTGACGCCCTGTTGTCTGTGCTGATCAGCACATGATGATTTTTTTAGCAGAGGGATGCGTCTGTGAAAAAACTTTTTCTCTGTATTTTTCTTTTCTTTTGTGATGCGTGACGTAGCCCTTCCCAGGGCCAAGTCCAATACAATGGATAAAGGAACGCGGAGCAGACGTCTCCGCTGCAGCCGGGGATCGATGCGTTAACAAAGAAACACCGCTGCAGACGTCTCATGTGGGGCAGGCCCAGAGGAATAACGACATGGGCCGCCGCTATCATGCCCAGCAGCCGCATGACAGTGAGATCTGTCACCGTGCTGTGTGGCTTCACTCGGCTTAATAGTCCTCTCAGCGCCTCCAACCCTCTGCTGAGGGAGCCGCGCTGACATGTCGGCCGAGTCCAACATCACCCCCAGGTACATTATGGACCGGGATGGGATGGGGGAGCTTTTCGCCCAGTTCACTATGAACCCTAAGCTCGATAGATGAGACACGAGCGCCCTCATCTGGAGGGCTGCTTCCTCTCTGGAGCGAGCCAGTAACAACAGGTCGTCCAGATAAAATAACACTCTCATCCCTGCCCGGTGAAGCGGAGCCAGAGCTGCTTCTACGCACTTGGAGAAAGTGCGCGGAGCCAGGGAATAACCGAACGGCAGACGGTTGTATTGGTACGATGTCCCCTCGAATGCGAAGCACAGGTACTGCCTGTGTTTCGGGAGGATGAAGACATGGAAGTATGCGTCCTTTAGGTCTATTTCTATGTCGTAGCCCTTCCCAAGGGAATCCCCGCTGACGTCACGCAGGGACTCCCCCAGTGGGCCAATCCAATCCAGCGGATAAAGGAACGCGGAGCAGACGTTTTTCCGCTGCAGCCGGGGATCGATGCGTTAACAAAGAAACACCGCTGCAGACGTCTCATGTGGGGCAGGCCCAGAGGAATAACGACATGGGCCGCCGCCATCATGCCCAGCAGCCGCATGACAGTGAGAGCTGTCACCGTGCTGCGTGGCTTCACTCGGCTTAATAATCCTCTCAGCGCCTCCATCCTCTGCTGGGAGAGCCGCGCTGACATGTCGGCCGAGTCCAACATCACCCCCAGGTACATTATGGACCGGGATGGGATGGAGGAGCTTTTCGCCCAGTTCACGATGAACCCCAAGCTCGACAGATGAGACACGAGCGCCCTCGTCTGGAGAGCTACTTCTTCTCTGGAGCGAGCCTGTAACAACAGGTCGTCCAGACAAGATAACACTCTCATCCCTGCCCGGTGAAGCGGAGCCAGAGCTGCTTCTATGCACTTGGAGAAAGTGCGTGGGGCCAGGAAATAACCGGACGCGAAGCGCAGGAGCTGCCTGTGTTTCGGGAGGATGGGGACATGGAACCAGTCGTCCTGGTGAACACACTCCATATGTTGATTGTCAACATATGAAAATGGTCTGACCACAATCGATTTATTAGAAAAAGACAGGTCGAGGATGGGCCTTATCCCGCCTGTCTTCTTCCGCACGAGAGAAGTAGCGGGGTAATAACCCCGGCTCTCCTCCTCTCGCTCCCCTCTGGAGATGGCACCCTTCGTCAAGAGCTCCTGCAGCTCTGACCGAAGAGCCAGGCGTCCCTCCCCGGATGGCATGATCGTCTCCATTACCCCATTGAATCGTGGAGGGGGAGACGCAAACTGCAGGGTGTAACCCCGTTGAAGCAGTCTGTCCAGCCAGCTGTCCAGGGAACATACGTGCCGCCACACGGAGTAATGCTCCGACAGCGGGCGTACATGTAGAGGAGGCTCCGCCCCCTGTCCATCAGCCACGTCAGCGCCCCGACCACTGCATGAGGAGCGAGCTCACGTGCAGCCCGCAGAGGCTCACACACAGGATGGAGACGGGAGAGAAAAGTCCACACGACGCGCCGAGCCAGCGCTCATGGGCTCATGATGGCCCCCCCCCCCACCTGTCCGCCGGAGAACTCACTGAGTGAGGAACACTCCGGTGAAAAGAGGACTGAGGAGATAGCAGGTGTCTCGCGGCCGACGTCGCAGTTGGCTCATACAGCCCCGCTGGGTTTCCTTAGCACAAAAAAACGAGCTGGCTGTACGCTCATTGTGGGACTGGACCGCCAGTCTCGACATGGAATGAGCCAACAGAGACAATTTTATTAGCCGCAGCAGAGGCCTGGTAGGCACACTGGTGCGACCTGTCAGTCAGGCGCTCTGTTAACAGATCCCGGCTCGAAGGAGGGACAGGACGCCCGAAACGGCCGTCAGGTTAGCCTCCAAAGGCGGCACCGGAGGGAACCCACGGTCCGCCACCCCCCCCACTTTTGTGATGGAAGTGTAGGTGGAGACCGGAGCCCTCAAGAGCCTCGGATCCGCTGCCCCCTCCTGATAGGGGATCAAAGCCGGGAACCGCGGCCACACCGGGTCTCGCCGGACCGGCCGGAGAAGCGGAAAATCCCCCGCCATCTCATCGATCGGCTCCACCTCACGTGCCACCGGCACAGTGAGGCCCCGTCGGGCTGCAGCCGTTCTAATGATTCCCGGCAGCTCCTGAAGCAGACCCCCCACCACCGGCGGGGGCCGAGAGCGGCTCCCAGCCCCCGCCACCGGCGGGGGCCGAGAGCCGCCCGCAGCCTGATTCCCAGGGAAGCCTGGGCAATCTAACTCGGCTCTCTGAACTATCCGAGCGGCTCCCGGTCCCCACCGACGGCGGGGGCCGGGAGCCGCTCGCAGCCCGATTCCCAGGGAAGCCTGGGCAATCTGACTCGGCGACGGTGTCAGGTGCATCCTCCAGCCCTAGCGACAGGGAGAGGGGAGGGATGGGAACCCTGACACTGACCCACGGATGGAGTACGGTGAATCCGCACACTCCTCTCCATGGTCCAACATGTCCATCTCCCGTTCCGTTGTGCATTCCCCCACCTGCCACACCGGCTCTGCAGCTACAGCGAAGGCTTCCGCTCTCCGCTGCAGGTCATCACGGGGAAGGCGTAGGCAGCTGCTACCCATTGCCCGTGAAGTTAAAGCCAGGCTGGCATGCTCTGGCCCAAGGCAGGCCTCACAGAGACGGTGGGAATCAGCCGGCATGATGTACCCGGTCTGACACTCTGGACACACACGGATGGAAGAGGTAGACATGGTTAATTTATGTTTCTCTTACAGGTGCTTGTTGCATACTTACTCGCTGAAGAAAAGAGGGAACAGAACACATGGTCCCTTCCGGTTATATACCGGCAGGTTGACCGTGGGAGGGGCCCACATCGTGGGTGGGCGTGGACTACAACTCTTCAGTGCTGCGCATGCGCGCGAGGGATAAACCCAATAGCGATAGCCTTAGAGGGCGAAGCCTATACGAAATAGAACAGTTTTCCCCAAGCATGTTCGTTCAACCCTGAGTGCGAGCGTTTACCATCTGGAGGACGATACAGAGTCCTCCAGGAGATTAAAACTCTGAGTCATGTTGGTTAATAAGGCCGGGTTGGGTTTCTTTTTTTTTTCTACTGGAAAGTGAGAACCAAAATGTACACAGTGTGAAAACCTTTTATGAAGCTCGACCAATGAGGCTTCTCGGCAGACTCCTCCCCCTCCTGGATCCTGGGATCTGCTGCATTTCTGTTCCTCTTTATTTGGTGTTTTCACTGTGTGCTCCAAGAAAGACCAGCCGACACTGGAAACACTTTGCACTCTTTGCACTTTATTAGCTCGTCGTTTTACAAGAACAGGTTTGAGAGAATGCATCGAGCGAGTGTGTGTGTGTGTGTGTGTGTGTGTGTGTGTGTGTGTGTGTGTGTGTGTGTGTGTGATAACAGAAGTTACCTCTGCAGTTTCTAAGATGAACGAGGTGAGAGCAGAACACCGTGAGTCTCTTGTACTCGTTTGAAATGTGACGTCTGAACAAGAGCAGAGATGGAGGACGTCCGAGAGTGAAGAAACAGACTGATAAAAACATGTTAGAAGAAGAAGACGACGGGGAGGGAACCAACAGCAGAGACACATTAGACTTTACCCGTCTGGATTTGTATTCATGTGAAGAATAAACAAGGGTTAAATGTTTCCATCGGCGGGGTCGACGTGGAGGTGGTCAGGACCTACGGGTACCTGGGGCTGCAGCTGGATGACAAGCTGGACTGGTCGCCTAACATGGACACTACCTGCAGGAAGGGACAGAGTCGTCTGTACTTCCTGAGAAGGCTGGGGTCCTTCAACATCTGCAAAAAGCTGCTGCAGATGTTCTACCAGTCTGTGGTGTCCAGCGTCCTCTTCTACGCAGTGGTGTGCTGGGGAGGAAGCTGCAAGAAGAGGGACGCAGCACGCCTGGACAGACTGGTGAGGAGGGCCGGCTCTGTGGTGGGCACAGAGCTGGACTCACTGGTGACAGTGGTAGAGAGGAGGACTCTGGACAAAATGCTCTCCATCATGGACAACACACACCACCCTCTGCACAGCACCTTCACCGGTCAGAGGAGCATGTTCAGTGACAGACTGCTGTCACAGTTGTGCTCCACGGACAGACTCAAGATCTCTTTCGTCCCCCTGGCCATCAGATTGTACAACACTTCACTGTCACGGCAGGGAAGAAGCGCACGGTGATCCCTGGACTCTTTTTTCACTTTTTTTCTCACTCCTCATCTGCACTGCTGACCTCAGAGTCAGCCCCCAGTTGGACACTGTAATGCATATTGATAGTCACCTTACTGAGCACAGGTCACTTTAATGATAATCACTCTAATCATGTCTGGTTTCATCCTACTGTTGTGTTATGCTACATCTGTAATGGTTGACATGATCACCCTAATTAGGTCAAGTTTCACTCTATTGTCTTCAACACTTAATGCTAATCTGCCCCTCAATAGTTGGGTACTTTAATGATAATCACCCTAATCACTCCTGGTTTCAGGTTATTGTCTAGGACACTTAATGCAAATCACTGCTCCTTTAAGTTGGTGAGCCAATTTACATCCCTGCATTGACTGTTTAATGACTGTACTCACACCTCTGGCACTACCTCAAACACCTCTGTACATGCACATGTAACTAGTTTCTAGAAGGTCAGCACTTTGTTTCTAAGGCTCTTTAACTGTTTACAGGTCTCTTTTAACCAACACATGTTTTTCTCTCCTCACAGGTTATGTACATTATGCTATATATGTTTAAGTCTAATGCTAATGCTAACTGCACAGGTTTAACATATAATTATGTTTATTCTTAGTCACATAGGGGCTGCTATATCTTGTTTGGGGGATTTTGTATACAGAGGGGAGGGGGGACAGCGGGTGTGTATTGTAACTAATGTCTTGTGTCCTGCCTGTCTGTATACTGCTACTGGATGCCTTAAATTTCCCTCGGGATCAATAAAGTATCTATCTATATAAATAATAATCTATAAAGGCTGCAGAAGGATGTATTAAATGAGGCTTTTCCATCTAAACAACAAGTTGGTGTGACAGTGACTAACACATGTAGGACAGGGTCAACACAATACACTTGAGCTTCATATTTATAGATGTAATTATTGATTTATTGATTGATTGCTTTAACACCATTAAAAGTGTCCAGTGTTGCAGGGTGAACCGAAGCGCTCGGAGGAAACCCTGATGTGTAAGCGCTGAGTGTCAAGGTTGGTAAAGAAGTCGATGAGTGGAGGATGTTCACACGTTCCATGGTGGGAGAGCGTCATCTTTATGGTGACGGGGCTTCACGTGGATGTGAGTGATCTGACCCCGTTGATCACAGGATGTGGCGAGAATTAATATAGAACATATAATTGGGTTGTTTGGAGTCTGGTAACTTCTGGATGTTGGCAATTTTTGCGTCTGTAATAGGATGAACGCTGTTGTTTCGCTTGAACACCTTTGTCACACTTCCTGCAACAGTCTGAATGATCGACTTCTTGGTTCCTGACTGTACATGCTTCATTGAGGCTTCAGCTTGACCTCTTTTTAGCTTCTCTATTTCTTCTCTGAGCTGCTTGATGACTACCTCCTGCTCATGGTGGGTCTGCATGAGGAAGTTTCTGTCAGCATCATGTTTTTGATTTATAGAATGCATGTGCTGCTCTTTTCTTTTGATGGTTCTATGCAGATTGGAAATCACATTTTCACTGGCCTCCTGCTTTCTTTGGTAAAACGCCATCAGGAACTTTTGACCCTCTGTGCTGTTTTCGTCCATGCCTACTGTTTTGTCTTTGCTAATGAAGCGCTGATGGAGACCGATGAATGCTTCTTTCAACATGTTTGGCTGATCCAAATGATGCATGCACAAATGTATGTTCACCAGGATGCTCTTGTGTATGGCCTCCACTTTGCGCTTCTCCTCCGTGAGCCGATCCATTTCTGGCTTTATGGTTCTCTCTCTAGATTGCAGGTTTTTAACTTGCTCTCGCAGCTTAATGTTGTCTTTAACTGCTTTTATTTTCTCCTGAATATTTTGTTCGAGATCGGCCTTCATCTGTTCGTTGTCTTCCTCTAGCTGCTCTTTATCTTTGACAGCAGCGTTATATTGGTGTTGTAATACACTGTGCTGTTTTGTTTTATTTGACAGATTGACCTCACACTCTTCTAGTTCACTTTTACGTTCTGTGACATCTTCTTTGAGGATTTTAATTGTGGTATTTCTGTCTGCCACTACTTTGTTTAAAACGTTCACCTTCTCAGACTTTTTTTTTTCCTCGGCCAGTTTCTTTTCCGTCTCTTTAGTCTTTGTCTGAGCTTTTAGTAGTTCCATCTGACATTTGTCGTTTTTCACAGATACCTTTGCTTTTCTGTCATTTGTCTCTTTCTCTTGTATGACCTGATTCAATCTCTGCACTTCCTTTTTGTGGTTTTTACGCTGTTTCTCAAGCCGCTCCTCACACTCTTTTTCTATTTTCTTTATCTTCAACTCATCTGCATTCCGCTTCTGTTTGTATTCAGCGAGTCTTCTCATCGTCTCCTGTTCCAACTTTTTGTCATTCTCGTCCAGTTTGACTTTTAATTCTTTTTCATACTTCTTCTTAAGTTCAATTAACTCTTTCTTTCGCTGAGCTTCAGCTTCCTCAGATTTACTGAACTGCAACAACTTTAATCTTTCATCTTCCTTCTCTCGTTCCTCATTCTCACGTTGAAACACCTCCTGAATATTTGCCAACTTCTCTGCCATGTTGTTACAGGTCTTCTCGCTGATTTTCAATTCTTTCTTCAGCTCCGTTTTCTCCCTCATCAGGGTGGTGATGATTTCCTGGGTTTTCTTATTTTCCTCCTCCAGGTGAGAAATGCGTACGTTTAGTTGTACATTATCTTCTTCCAGGAGCTCTCTTTCCTTATCTTTGTTATAGATTAAAGTCTGGAAAGTCCTCTCACTATAGATTCTCGGCTGTTGGGAATCCATTTTTAGGGTGGTTGCCTGAAAGCGTTAACAATCTGTCGATCCTATCCGTTTACGGGTGAGTCAAATTAAGCCGCAGGCCCGATAGAAATGAAAGGTCCAGTATCAAATCCAATCTTTGTCCAGGCTTTTAATTAGTCTCTTTTAGGGCTGCTATGATTTTTGTACTGTCTGTATATTGCTTGTGATGTTTTTAAACCCTGTTTTTGAAGCACTTTGTGGCCCCTGCCTGCGAAAAGTGCTATATAAATGAATTTTACTTACTTTTACCTAAGGTCTTTAGTCTCTGACGTCACGTCTGACGTCACGTCGTTCAACCTTGGATATGAAATTTAAACAACAACAGTTTGTGACGTTGCATAGTGACGCGTCACGTTCTGTTACGTAAAGCGCATCTCATTCACCGATGGAAAAAAAAAAGAAAGCTGTCGTAATTGTGAGAGCCCGATCTTCTCATTGTGAGATAAACATCAGCTGATGTTTCAGCACCACGGACAGCGCTGGATCCTGTGCGTTAAGGCGGGATAGGTGCGTGCGTGCGTGCGTGCTTCTTGTTGCGGTTAAAGTTGATAGCTTTGTGATATAGGCTACAGCAGTGAAGGTGTATACAGCTTAATCAGGTTGGACAGCATCAGTCCGCACCTCCAGTCTGTTCTAACCTGAGTAAGTCCCTCCACACCTGTGCTGCAACAGGCTGGAAGCTCTTCTTCTTTGGTTCCTACTTTAGAGTGTCAGGCTGGACGAGCTCGTTTGGAATACTGGGAAGATTAAGATGTTGCTGCTAAGCTAAGTCTCCAAACTGAAAGAGTGTATATGAAGTGTGTGTGTGTTTCCCTCTGCAAGATAAGAAACTAATGTTCTCTGAGTCGTCATGAAGCATTTTAATGTCCATCTTTGAAGGTTCTGGTTCTGTGCGAGCAGAACACAGACTCTGCTGTGCATGAGAGTAGAAACAGAAAGATGTGGCTCTTCACAGAACAATATCAGAGGTATGCAAATCATTCTGTTGGATTTGGTTCTGTAGGCAGAAAGTCACATTGAATATTTTCACTTCATCCAGTTTGTTTTCTGGAGAGGAAGACCCGCCCACATCCATCAATTCAAATCTCAGCTTTTTAACAAATACACAAACAAATGATTTCAAAATAAATGTTACGAGAATTTTTAAATGCAAAGAAAAAAATGTAAAAATAAGTCACAAGGTACAGAAGCCTGGAGAGGACAAACATATATTATTATTTATATTTCATATTGTTTTTAATTCAGTGTCCCGGGGTGATCACCACGTTCAGATGTTTGTCCCTCTAAGGCTTCCTTACTTTAATATGTTATAACTATTCATTTATTGGTCTTTTCACAAAGCCACATTCACATTCATGAACTTGTTGCAGGTCATAAGCATTTGAAGTCCAAACTCAGGCGCATGCTGGAAGGAGGTTTTTACTTTAAGCATTAAAAACCCAGAACCTTCTTTCCTCTGCCTACAAGAGTCTTCAGCTGCTCACTCAGGAGCATCTCCACAACAACTCTTCTTCTCTGAACACCTGCATAAAACTGTTTCTTACTCACAGACACCACCTTGTGGTGTAAACTATGCAACACATCTACATTACATTAAATTCAATTTAAAAAACGTAATTTCCCCCCGGGGGGCAATTCAAAGGCATGTAAATGAAAAACAGGTATACTTAAATTAGACAAAGAATTATAAAAGTGTTGATAAAAAGTAAAGTGTCAAACTTTAAATACAAAATGTAAACAACGTTAAATATATCATATAAGAGTGGAGGTATAAGTAGACCGTGCTAGGACTAAAGATGTAAACAGAAATCTATACTGTAATGATCAGATGTAAACAACTGGACATAAATATAAACATTGTATATATATATATATATATATATATATATATATATATATATATATATATATATATATATATATATATATACAGAGCTATGTGCAAGAAAAACAACAGACAACATTATTTCTATTGTTTTGACAATCTGACCGCATTTCCATTATAGGTGATGTAATAATAATAATAATAATAATTATAATGATAATGATAATAATAATAATAATAATAACAATGATAATCATAATAATAATAATCATAATAATGATAATAATAATAATCATAATAATCATAATAATAATAATAATTATTATTAAAAAAATATTTAAAATTATTTAAAAAATAATAATAATAATGATATTAATCATAATCTTAATAATAATAATGATAATAATCATATTAATAATAATAATAATGATAATAATAATAATGATAATAATGAAAATAATAATAATGATTATAATAATATGACGGCGGCGTGACTTTTTTATTATTATTTCAAAAATTACAATTAAGCATTCATAAAATAAGAAACCTGAAACCTTGTGTTGAAATGAAAACATGTCAATGACAGCAACAATGTAGGTGTGTGTGTTTTTTAACACACAAAGACGCACACAGACGTGACCTGTGTTTATCACGTTGTGTGTGCATCCATTCAGTCTATATGGAGAGGCCTTGTGTTGTACTTTAGCCTTTCTCACCATCATTTCCTAAAAAGCACTGCAGGGGAAACTCTACGTGCTCTGATTCTATGGCCGGTGACGGACTCTGCTCCGCTTCAGGCTGCCGTCTGCTCGTCACTAATCGGTGTCACCCTGCCTGTGTGCTCATGTGGTTAGCAGTTAGAGTTTACTGAGCGAGACACTGGAACTGACTCAAACGCCTGTAATGGACCTCAGTGAGTCCATGCAGAGTCACCTCAGACCAGGGGAGACCATGAGGGGGGGTAAAGGGGAACGTTTTTTGAAGTCCTGACCCATGAGAGGTCCCCAAGGAGGTTAGCGAAAACATGTTCAATCCTCATTTAGCCCCAAATACCCCCTTTTATTTTACTCTGAAATAACCGTTTAAGTCCAGTGTCGTGTTAATCACCATCGTCTCGAGACTCTTTATGGCCTTAATGAGTGACACGCCTCTCATCTCGTCTTGGACTCGGCCCTGATCCCCTGAAGGTCTTGGTCTTGTCTCGGTCTCGGTGTGGTCTTGACATGTCACTGATTGTTGCTCCCCCCCCCCCTTTCTTAAAGTGTTATAAACCTTCTTCTAGTTCATGTTAGCCAGGAGGCTACCGCTAGCATGAGCGCACATGCACGTTGATTTGAATCATATCGTGGGAGAGCTCATTCCCTGACTCTTCATGGGCCCAGCTGTTTCTGCTGACCGCTCCTTCTGTCTCCACCCACCTTTGTCCCCTTATTTGAATAAATGTTCCTCGTTCATTCATTCATAAAACACATGTTTCGATATGAAGCTTCTTATTTTATTTAGTCTTTATTTAACCTGGAAGAAAAACTCAATAAAATTAAAAATCTTTTTTTATTGAAGAGTTTCCTGGACAAAACGAGCAGCGACACAAGACAGACACAAAAATACACCCTTAGGGTTAGGGTCATCCACAAACATATCAGGAAGAACATCTACAGCCAGATGTCTCAGCCTGCAAGACATCTAACTTCCTCTTCAACGTATCCAACGAGAGACGTTTGTTAAGTTTTAGTTCCAAGCAAAGGGAGCGGCAGATTTAAACAGAAAACAGACAATAAGAAGAACTGACACGAAACAAAACTCTGTGATATTTATTTATTTTACTGCTCGTGACGGTGTGACTGTCCTGTGACCTGTCCCCATACTTTAAAGAAATAAGGTTTAGCTGATTGGCCCTTAATGCAGCTTCTTCTTTTTTTCTTGCGTTTGCAGAAGGGTCCTGTAACAAACTCAGCTACGTCTGTGATTATTAGTGATTGAATCAGGGCTCGCAGCCTTTCAGTGGATCATTGTCTCCTCTGCAGCAATAATATCTGAAGGTACGGCAGTCATATGAGCCGAGCTGCTGAACGTGCAACCACTTAACATAACCCTTCTTCCTCCTCACTCCACTCTGCACCAATAGGAGTCATGGGACAGGGATGACTGGGATGCTGTTGGTGATTGGGAAAGGCATGCATGTGTGTATGTGTTGGTATTGCTACGTGCACGACTTCAGCTGTAACTTTATAAAGTTCAACGTGGGAGTGTGTGTGTGCTGTTAAACCTCCATGTATTCAAATGGAAGAGCTGATAATATCATTCAAACTAAAATGTGAATAATGCTCGGCAGCCTGATATGTGGAGTGTGTTGGTGTTTGTGGAAGTCACAGGATTCTGATCTGACTTCATGCCGACTGGCTTCATGCCTGGTCATTGTTTTTTTTTAATGATGGAAATCGTGTCACAAATATCATTCTTTCGTTTCCATTTCTGACCTGCCACTTTGCATTGTGGGAAAGAGAACGTACAGGAGACTTTTCAGATGCATATCACAGTCATCTTTATTGTCAACTTTTCAACATGTGCTGGACGGACAGAAAAATCTCTCTCTGAGCCGCGGTGTAAACTAAATATATACAGAAATATAAAGGATAAAAATAAAAGTAAAGATTTACCAAACTTTGAAGATATATTGAAGATATACATATCAGTACGACATCCAGATATTTTCTTTTGCACACTCAGGATATCACATTTTTGACCTTTTATGGAAACGTTGTTGTTTTGTTGAGTTTCTCTCGAGACACAAAATAAAGTCTGCACATGTTTCTTTCCAGATTGTAAATACAGGTGTGTGTTGTTGACAGACAGTTCAATAGAAATGGGTGCAGTGTAGGTGCCAGTGTCCACGTGAGAAGAGCGTGGCTATCTGGGATGACTGCATGCAAGTGACCTGAAACAAGTTAAACTTTAACTTGTAACCTGTTTTCCTGTTAAACTTCCCTCACCTAAAAAATGATGCGTAGATACTTCATGAGTGAAAAAACACTCGTGCAGGTTTTCAGATGCATGTCCACTGAAAAATCAACATGGGGAAAAAATGTTCTCTTTAAAATCTCAACTGAAGAACGGCCGGAGCTTCTGATGTCTTTATCTACACTGCTAATCATCCAGACGCCCAGACGGGCAAACAGTGGTAGATCATTGATTCTGTGTTGACCCAGCTAAGGCTCCAAGAAAATGCTTCAAAGTTATTTTGCTCCTTTCTGCACCAAACAGAGACATGGTGCACCGTGTTATACTCTGCCCACATTTTAACAGACTCCCCTTATGAAAATATTGTAAATTATTGTAAACTGACGAATCCAAAAAGGTCGAATATTACAGCTTGGGTCTGCTGCGTGTAAATCCCCTAATATGGCGTCTGTGACCCGTACGACCTGCCACTGATGACTTCACAGTGAGGGCTTCCCCAAATCAATTTCCTAAATAAGGGAGCCCCCTAATATGGTCGCCCCACAGCGACACATTCGTCGGCTCCCCCTAATATAGAAGGGACAGGAAGCTCTGTGTGGCGGTCACTCGCCTCGCCAGCTGTGTTTACCAGAGTGTCATGACAAGCGGTTCACATGCACAGAGAAGAACCTGCTGATTTGATCGTTGTTTATTTTAACTCTTTATTGTATTTCAAGCCAACATGATGGATCTTTTTATTCTGGTAACACTGAAAACAATGCAAACCCCGAAACTCTTCATTCAAAGTTTTCCACAGTCGGGAGTCATGCTACGTCTTTACTAAAGATTATAAATGACAAAAAGGATTCGCCTGCATGACTTTGGTTGAATGTGTGTTGTTGGGGTCGCCGGTGGCGCAGCGGCAGTGCGCGCGACCCCACGTATCGAGGCTCAGTCCTCACGCGCAGGCGGCCCGGGTTCGCGTCCGGCCTGTGGCCCATCCCACGCACGTCTCTCCCCACTCTCCCTCCCTGATTTCCGACTCTATCCACTGTCCTCCCTCTATAATAAAGGCATAAAAGCCAAAAACAAATCTTTAAAAAAAAGAAAAAAAAGAATGTGTGTTGATGTATGGCTGCTAGTTGGAGACTGTTGATTGTGCTGCTGCTTGTTGTTGTTAGTAAATAAAAATAGCAGAAGTAACAGACAAACCTCTCCTAATAGGTCGAGTATGTCCACATCATCAAAAACCTGTTTGGGCTGCAAAATGTTGGCTGTTCCCATGTTTGTGCTCACAGGCTAACTACAGTGTTTGCTCTCAAAGTTCAAACTAACATATTTATTTGACTGCTTGCAGACGAACCTGCACAGAAGACACAGAAGCTCTCGACTCGACGGCTAAAACAAACACAACTTAAAATGCACTTTTATTTCGCCCTCTGCTCATGTACCTGATCCTGGTCCGATGTGGACTACCTCCCCTCCCCACGGGGTCAGACGGGTTTGTAGTTAAAGCTCGATGGACATTTTTCATAAAAGTGTTGTAGCTTAGCTCAGCCGTCATCACATTTGTACATTCACTGATTATGTGACGGCGTAATATTGATGTCCACGGTACCAACCAACACCCAGTACTCCCCAAGAAGACGTTTTCCCTGAGAGCAGCCCGAGTCACACTGAGGTCACATCCTCCAGACGGTCCAGTTAAACAAGCTCACTGTGCGTCCACGTCTTCAGGACAGGGCTTGTACATCGGATGCATTAGGAAGGAAACAAGCAGAGATTATTGGCTCGACTGACTCCTCATCAGTTTGCATGCTATCATTGTACAAACCAGACAACACGACATGGAATTATCAGTCTCAAAACCCAGAGGTTATTTAGCAGCGTGAGAGCTCTGCATCAAGGACAGACATGTCTAATGTAAGGTGAGCAGATACTACTGCAGTTTGTATTCGACCAATAAATCCCAGAAGAATGCAAAAGACGCACTCTGGTGCCCTGTTTGCCTTTCGTGCAGTCAGACAGTAACACGATTAGGCTACATGAGATACTGCGGCACATGATCTTGCCTGCCGAAGTCACATTTGTAATGATGAAATTAGGTGCCGTGAGGCTTTTATTCTGCTGAGCGAATTAGAAAACTTCATTTTCTGTGGATACACGGAGTCCCGAGCCTAAGTTCACCTCCCTCTTTTTTTTTTCTTCCTCTTGCACATATAACACACACACACACACACACACACACACATCCACAAACATATGTGCACAAGGAACCTCTGCGTGAAATAAAGAATATCTAGGTCACATTTACAAAAATAAGTTGAGGTCAGATCAGTCTGCGGATAGCGACGCCTTTTGCCTGATGTCCTAACCTATCATATCATACAGGAGGCTAAGCTGCAACAACCAGCTCGTTCTTTGAAAACCCTGATGACATGCTTCTAAGTCCAGCTGAATTACAGAAAACCAATCAATGAAAGATGTTAATGTGTGAATATGTTTATTAATGGCCCCTAAATATTTAGCCAATGTTGCATAACCAAATGGCTTGAAAAGCTTTTAGGACACCACAATGAAGACCAATAGGACGGCAGGTTGTTCAATTATTTTTAGATCGCTCACTGGAATCAAAGTTGTCTGCCCTTTGACCTTTAGTCCAAAGCTTCTGGAAAAAAAAAAAAGTGTTTTTCGTAAATTTCTGCAGGCAATCGCCTTCAGATCATTGTTAACTCTACAAACATCACCAAAGCTGCAGGCTGTCGCAAACCCCACACATGTAGTGCACACAATCATAAATACTCAGCTAGTCAAATTCACAGGTTTACGAGAGCTCACTCTTTCTCATTCATGATAGTGTGCTGACAATAACGTCTTTAACACTGTTCGCTTATTACTGAGCTTTTCCTACAATTCAATTTAAAGGCTCGAGGCGTCTTCTCAGTGTTACATTATTAGTCCGACTACGAAACTTTTCAGCGTTTAAGCCTAAAATAAGGGTGCCAGAGACAAGGGACCCCCACTGTCCATGAACGTAGTTAAAGCATTTAACAGCTGCACGCATTACAACAACACAAAAGAACGCAGCAGCCTGAAAAGGAATCATATTATTTCAGTGTCTGTGTGTAATATTACTTTCATTTTAGCACAACTTTCACTTAAGGACTTTTGTTTGAATAACAAACTGAACAACATAGTGTACATAATGCAGTTTTTAAATCATGTCACGGCCCCTCTCAGTGTCACATGACCCCCACTTTGGGACCCACTGCTCTAAAACACTCTGAGATTTGATTTAAAGCTGCATTATGTATATTATTATTATGTTATTATAATAATATATTATTATTATTATTATTATTATCATTATATTATATTATGTAGATTTGGAAAGGAAACAATTCTTTGCTTTATTTTCTTTACTAAATACACAGACTTTACTCAAAGGGAAAAATGGGTCCCTGGAACACTGTGGAAACTAAATAGCTGCGAGGAGCGTTACAGTTTCACTCTAGAAACCAGGTCAGATTGTTGTCGTAGAATCATTCATGAGCCACAGGTTTTGTTTTTTAAATAATTTTGTAAGGAACTTTTTGTATTTTGACCTCGACAAAAATAACGTAAAAACACCATAACTAATTACAGTGTTTTAATTTTTTTTTAATTAAGGCTTTACAGATTCACAAAAAACCCGTTAATTAAAGGAGATTAAATACTTTGATTTTTTTTTCATTTGTTTTTCTCTGTTTATAAAATCTTTTTAGCTCAAGTTATTAAATGGTTAAACAGCTGTCTGCTTGTTTGCAAAAATGATGCAAAGGTTCATTTTCATAAAATAATAAAATAATCAAAGCTGTTATAGAAAGAAAGAAAAAAAACGTACATCATACTGAGCATTTTCTACTTTATGAATATCTTTCAGCCCTCACTAACATGAACAAGAAAAAGAACACGATTTACCATCTGAATAAGGCCTTGGGACAAAATCTTCTGATTCTTCTTCTGAGGTCGGGGGCCACAAAAATCCTCTCAAGGGCTGCAAATGGCCCCCAGGCCACGCTTTGGACACCCCTGGTCTACAGTTTGTATATAGAGTAATGAACATTTACGACAGAATGTGAATACTTCTCCAACTTTAACATTTCTCTACCAAAAATAAATAAAACAAGGACGGACCTTTAAAAGCGATGACCTCTGCCCTTCAAAATAAAAGCAGTTTCACGTGAAAAAAAAGTGACGTTTCAGATCTATCGACCATACCAGCCAATCAGCGCTTCTGTTCTGAGGAGCCAATCAGCGCTTCTGTTCTGAGGAGCCAATCAGCGCTTCTGTTTTGCGGCTTGTCGTCGCGACCTGACCGCCAGCGCTCTCAGTCAGAAGAGGCACGTCAACGTGAAGGGGGGCCGGGTACTTTCTCTCCGCTGTCTCCGCTCATATTAATCTGAGACCGGGATTACTCCGCACTATTAAAGACGGTGTCCGCTGGAGCTCGAACCCGGGTCTGAAGGAGAACCTGCCGGTCTGACGTCGACCTGTACTAACGGAAAACCCTTAGCTCGAGTTGCTAACGTGAGCTAGCCGAGTTAGCTGCTGACCTCCACCACAACACACAGACTCACCGAAGACCAGGACCAAGTCCAGGTGGGGGGGGTTGTTTCCCCTCCCGCACACCCACTCTGTTCTCTCCACGCCCCCCTGTGTTGGTGACCAGTGGACGGGTCCCGAATATGATCCAGAATGAGTCAGAGAGACACCCTGGTTCATCTGTTTGCTGGAGGGTGAGTGTTAGCATGCTAGCTTAGCTCGTAATGTGACAGCTACACGTCGTGGCTTGTCTGTTTTGGTGTCTTCGTTATATATGGAGAGCGACTCTGGTTGGTTTTTATACTTCACTATCCGTGTTCTGGTCAGTGTGACAGATGTCAGCGCACTGTTTTTGTCCGCAGACGTGTACCCGTAGGAGCTAGACTCAATGTCAGAGGTCACAGTCAGACTGTGTTTTTAAAGAGGTCCGTCCGGCAGAGGTCTGTCTCTCTGTCTGTCTGTCTGTCTCTCTGTCTGTCTCTCTGTCTGTCTGTCTCTCTGTCTGTCTGTCTGTCTGTCTGTCTCTCTGTCTGTCTGTCTCTGTCTGTCTGTCTGTCTCTCTGTCTGTCTGTCTGTCTGTCTGTCTGTCTGTCTGTCTCTCTGTCTGTCTGTCTCTCTGTCTGTCTCTCTGTCTGTCTCTCTGTCTGTCTGTCTGTCTGTCTGTCTGTCTGTCTCTCTGTCTGTCTGTCTGTCTCTCTGTCTGTCTCTCTGTCTCTCTGTCTGTCTGTCTGTCTGTCTGCAGTAAACGGCAGTGCAGCTCTACTAAACATTAACCCAACGATAAAGACTCAACTAAAGAATAGAGTGTTGAAGTTAAAATATGAAATTACAAAGTCAGATTGAAAGGACAGCGATGAGACTGAAGATGTAAATGTAGAGAGTGGTGGGGAGAGGGTCGTCCTGTCTCCATGCTATCTGTCCATGAATCAGTGGGTATAATCGGAGAGGATTCCCCATGAACGCTGAGGAATACAAGACAGTGGACGTGTGACTGTGCATGAATGGGATTAGTTACCTGTGATGGTCAACGTACATAAAGCGACCAGGCATCATTGTGTGAATGAGGACGTTTGACCTGCAGTGTAAAAACACTCGTCAGCTCAAGTCCATCTTACATGTCGCTGAAGAATCCTCCTCCTGTATCTGCACGTTGACTCGAGGGAGTGAGGATGAAATCAACCCAACATGTCACAAACTGAACTGTAGGGCCGACAGCGTCGAACGATTTAGCGTTGAGGGAAAATGCGTCTCAAAGCAAAACACAAGTGTACTCTGATTACTTTTTGTTGCAACAAGATTCAGGACACATTTGGTTTTGTGGTTCAAGTAGCCAGTCTGAAGCCTGGTTCACACGGCAGGATAATTACGCCGATTCTCCCCTTCTGATAATCTTAAGGACGCCCCGATCATCATCAGATAATCTGATAAGATCATCCTGCCGTGTGTGGTGTGTTCAGACCGCTCTCGTCTGGTCGGAAGAATGTCGGGACCGCTCCGATCTCAAATCGGGGATATTCAACATGTTGGATTGTTTTGGCCCGATCTCTCATCATGTGTGGTGTCCCCCCCCCCCCCCCCGAGGGGAAAACGAGCACGAGCCTGTTGACTGTGACGCACAGCCAATCAGAAAGCGAGGTGACGTAGTAGCAAAACAACAACTACTCACCTCCATATCATCATGTAGCAGGTACAGCTCATGCTCCTGTAGTCTCCGCCCCTTTGACCGACGCCTCTTTTTAAAACGCACAAACGATCCCTGTTACATCCTCTTCGTCCGTTTGTTGACTCTGGAATCACGTTTGATCTCGAGAGGTTTTGCGAGATTTCCCGTCTGATCGGGGGACGTTGGCGAGTGAAATCTGTTCGTGTGTTGATGTTGCCGTGTGGCCGCACGCCACACACTGTACGACCCAAACTGTAAAACCTCAGATTATTTATCGCCGTGTGTGTGCTCTCTGAAGTTTGGGAAATCCGCCGACAATTTTAAAATCCTGCCGTGTGAAGCGGCCTCAACACAACGACACAGTTTAGCGTTTGGCATGAACTATTCCTTTTTATCTGAGCGGCGTTGGGGGGTCAAGTCGCGATACGATTCACGATTCTGGGTTCAGTGTGGTTTGGTCTGTTAATGTTTGAAGGAGCTGATTGGATTTAACGCTGCATCGTGTTTGTGTGGTTCCTCGTCTTCTTGTGATGTCACACAGTTTTTATCTCGTCTGTTTTTCTCCTCTTTTCATTTTCTTCCTCTGATGTAAAAGACGCTGGTGCGTCCTCGATTTCTAAATCTGTCTCTGCAGCTGCGGACGCTCACCGTGTTATTGAGACTCATTTTTCAGAGTACGAATGTGAACGTAAGATTTATCACGATATCACCGTTAATCTTTCCACCTCTAGCGGTGAACTAATCCGACCTTTTTTGACACGATGGTTCAAGTCGTGAGTGACTTTGAGAGATTCCTTCGTTTGTTCCCCTGGATGTGCTGATGTGTCCCTCACACCTCCTGAAGCTGCCTGATCAATGTTTATCTGAAGTCTCATTTCAATGCAGCGTCATTGATCACTTTGATTGGGAAGAGTACCGTAAATCCCAGACTATTGAGCGCACCTGGATATAAGCCACACCGGCTAAAAATAAGTAAAAAAAATTATTAGTACATATATAAGCCGCACTTGATTATAAGCCGCAGGTGTCCAAGAGCTATTTACACAGAAAGACGTGACATAAAAACATTTGTTTATCTTTTAATTAAATACGTACTACCAGTAACATCCGCTAATACGAGGCCTAGCCGACGGTGTCTGACGCGGCTGATGAAAAAGGATTACCATAATACCGTAATATATTTCACAGGAAACAGTCCATCCATTCACTGCCTCAGAATGACTTCATTACTCACTTCCTCTGTTGTCGCTGTCAGTGTCATCTTAACGTGCAGCAGCTCTGTTAGCTTCTTTGACAGCCAGCTCGATCGCCTTTAACTTGAAAGCTGCATCATGTGTATTTCTCCGTGTGTTTTCCATGATGAGGGTGCGTGGCGTGCATGAAGCGCAAAATGACTGATATTAAGATCCGATGTGACGAGGACAAATGTTATTGCGGCAGAAGCTCATTGTCCCCCAAGAAAAATCCATAACTAAGCCGCAGTGCTCGAAGTGTGAGAAAAAAGTAGCGGCTTATAGTCCGTAATTTACGGTATTTGTTTGGGGCTGCAGTAGCTCAGTCGTTCCAGGACTGTGTCGGTGCAGATCATAGTATTGAAGCTAGATAGGTACCAGGTCACTTCCTATGTACTGCCACGGTGCCCTTGAGCAAGGCACCGAACCCCAAAGAGCACGCTCCCTGTTCAGCAGCAGCTTAACTCTGATATGTCTTGTGTGTGTGTGTGTGTGTGTGTGTGTGTGTGTGTGTGTGTGTGTGTGTGTGTGTGTGTGTGTGTGTGTGTGTGTGTGTGTGTGTGTGTGTGTGTGTGTGTGTGTGTGTGTGTGTGTGTGTGTGTGTGTGTGTGCACCTATAGTTAGACTTTGCACGAGCACTCGTTAACCAAAATCGTCGAGTTCAGGATTTTCTGAATTGATAACCAAGTGGAAAGCATCGATGAATCTGTGTTTTTACTCGTCTGTTCTCTGTTCAGATGTTTTCAAACTCAGCTGGGAGTCTACACGCCACGGCCCACGCCACGGCCCGCTCCACAAGACGAGCATCACAAACGTTAGCTGGCTGCCTCTCTTCGTGAAATGTGCGGCGATACGGCCGCGGTGCTTGGTGGGAGTGACAGCGTGCACAGCTCTTATTAAAACACTGATAACGTGATGAAAGCTGACCGTGTGCGTACACACTCCTTGAGTCTGTCCTTTTACACGCGCTCTCTTCCGACGCCCGTGTTTTGCCTCGTCTTGGTTTGTGCTGTAATCGCCTGACATCGACCGGCCGTCCTCTGCCAACAGCCACGCTGACAGGACTTTCTATTTCTGCGTTGGTGCTGATTGAATATTAACCCAACCTAAAGATAACCGCTTTGTTTTTAGATCCTCTCGTCTGACCCTGTCCTGCAGATACAGTTCAGTCAGGTTCAGCTGCTTGGTGTGTTTGTGTTCTCCTTAAATAGATGCCCTCGATGTCGCTTGTTATTTGTCGTAGGCGTATAAAGTTCCTCCCTTTTTCCAATTTTGGCTCCTACATGTTATTTTTTGTTTGGATGTGAAACTGTAAATGATTCGTGGGCGCTGGTGGTGCAGCGGTAGCGTCCCCATGTATTGAGGCTCAGTCCTCACGTGGGCGGCCCGGGTTCACGTCCGGCCTGTGGCTCTCTCTCCCTGATTTCCGCCTCTATCCACTTTCCTACAATAAAGGCCAAAAATAAATCTTTAAAAATAAATAAAAAATAAATGATTCAAATGTGAGCGACAGTCATGAACTTCTTCTATCATGTGATCAGTTTAAGGACTCTTAATGGTCAGCGTGCAAGAAAAAAAAAAGACACCTAAGCAGTTGAAAAAAAAGTGCATTTTTTGTGCGACTTGTGAATTTTCTAATCTTATAAAAGAATGACGTAGAAACGTCTGCCAGGTTGGAACAGGAGCTGGCTGTTGTTTCCCCGAGAAACACAAAACATTCCTGACCTCCTCTTTGTTCCCACGCTGTTCTGTTTCCTTTCATGCATACCAGGAATAGTTGGAATGTCCTCCAACACGCCAGAGGCTAATTTTATTTATACAAGAAAATGAACAACGTGCAGACTCGAGACATCGTGACTGTCGGCGAAGACAATGTCTTCCTGCGTGCGTCCACACGCCCTCCACGGCGACTGATCCAACCTGATCTCTAACCAGACTCTTCTCCTCTGTCGCCCCCTGGTGGTGGAACAAACTAACATACTGCACCTTTAAGAAAAAGCTAAAGACCCGGCTCTTTATGAACACCTACGACCTTCATGACGACCATGTGGATGTTTTTCATGCTGATTCGAACTTTAAAGAACGAGCTGCTCTGCCTCTGGTCACTTCCTGTCAGCACCTAATGCTGTGTGTTTGCACTTCCTGCCGTTGTCTCCTGGCTCGTGTTGCTGTGGATAAGTGACGTGTAGGATATTCAGTCTCAGTCCGTGGTGTTTCTGTGATGTCATCCTCACCCCTTCTTTTCCCATGTCTGTCTTTCTTCTAGATGTGGGGGAACGGTAGGAGCCATATTGACTTGTCCACTGGAAGTAGTGAAGACTCGTCTACAGTCGTCCACCATCACCCTCTATGTGTCTGAGGTCCAGCTCAGTACTGTCAACGGGGCGAGTGTGGCCCGCATGTCCCCGCCGGGGCCCCTGCACTGCCTCAAGTAAGAACTCAGTTACTCCACTGTTACAGATGCTCCTGATTAATTAACCATGTGCCTTATTTATGCTTTTTATCTTTCTCAGTTTTACAGCTCCGTTTGCAAACAAAGTTTATGATTCAGGTTTTTAATCCAGAAATGTGTGCCGCTGTTCAGATCGCATTTCCTCCCGCCCCCTGCTCTCCCAGACTTTTGCAGACAGAGCCAGTTCTTGGCAGACCTCATGTTGTTGCTCATGTTTTTAGGTCTGGCTGGGCGAGGCCAACCCCTCCCTGAAACACAGACTCGGAGCCTTTGGAAAAACTGTCCTCAGAGCTCATATCAGCCGCTGGAGCCGAGCAGGACATTTGAGAACAGATCCAACGACTGTTACTTTTCATTCCTCAACACCTGGAGCCTTCAGTATCTGCTTTGTGGAGCCTGGCCTGTTTAGTTCTGGTAGATTTCCAGGTGTGATGTTTAAAGGGAATACGATCTGCTCCATAATCAAAAGACTGTGCTGGTCTCTTCTAAAGAGGTCACGTCTGTGCAGTGCATTCTGGGAAAGTGGGTTTGGAGGCAGCGTCACGCAGCGAAGTCCCACTTAAATAGAGTCCCAGTCCGTGTGGCAGCAGACGCCTTGTTCTGCCTGCTGGCGTCATTAAATCCATCATGGCGCCTTTTAGGACTGCTGTCACAAACGGGCAGCGCTGCAGCCAAATGTTTGAAGGTTATTTCAGCTCTTTTCATTTCCTGGCATCAACACGACATGAAAAACAGCGTCGCCGCAGACCACGCTTGTTTTCCTTCCATGACTAAAATGTTAGCGTGTTAAAGAAGGGAAGGTAACCATCGTTAAGTTGTTCACAAGCCGAACCCGAGGCCGCCATATTGAGACGACATAATGCACATGGCAACATCTCTATCCTGATTGGCAGTCTGCTGATGGAGTGACTTTTCAATCAGAGGTAGCCTCGCCATAAAGCACGCCATCCCTCATCATCGCCCACTGAACTGGAGGTGGGCCTTTCATTTCCTTTAATCCTCTGAAGAGTCTTTGAAGGTGCACAGTTTAACCCTCGGAGCCACTGACAGTAAGGTGACCATGACCTCTAATATCTCACACGTCTCCGTTACTGTGTTTGACCTTCAGGTTGATATTGGAGAAAGAAGGACCTCGCTCTCTATTCAGGGGCTTGGGACCAAACTTGGTGGGCGTGGCACCTTCCAGGTAAGCTTTTCCTGTTATACAGTATGGAGATATTATCCATATCCCAAGAGTCCTGACAGCACGTCACACCAGTCCTCATCCGATCCGCTTGGATCCACATCCCACAGATCTGACACTAAGAAGGCTCCATATGAGCCTTCACAATAAAACACATCGTGGAAGTCTGAATTCATCAGGATCAAATATTCTTTGTCGACAGGCAATGATATCTCTCTCTGTCATTCAGTCAAGCTTGAGCTAACTGTTAGCATCCCTCAGATGAACTGGTTTGACAGAACATACCATTAAAAGGTTCATATCCAAACGTGTGACTAGCATGTACTAAAGCAGGCGGTGATCCTGTTCATCTGACTCGTGTCTGATTCAGGCCTTCTTCTATTTCTAAGTGAGTTATTGACACATTTTCCAAGGACACATAACTGAAACCTCGTTTTGAAGCACCGCAGGGCTTCTCACAGTGTTTCCTGACAGAGCCGTCAGCGTCAGAGTCTTTAAATGCCTTTCCTTTTCGTATTTTTCTGCAGCTGACGTTTTCCTGATTCAGATTTAAAAGCACCCTGAATTAAGCTGCACAGCAGCAGCAGTGCTGCTCGCACATTTTTAAAAGTCACATAAAAAAGTTATCTGGGGACAAAAAGGTCTCTCTTCTGTGCACGAACGGACACACATGCTTCAGAGCTGAGATAAAAACGTCCGCAGAGACGCTGCTGTAAGAAATGATCTGTAAATATGGCTTTAAAAGAACTATACTGAATCAGACCAGGGGTCGAGTCAGGCCATTTGCGTCTCCACACCTCATCCACGTGTGGCGTCGGTCCTCAGGATGTCACTCTTAAAGACTTGACGCATGGTGTGATTAAGGTCTGGATGTCATTGCAGCTTCATGCTTCACCGTGCAGCTTCAGACTGAGAGAGCGACCATGCTGCTCACGTCAGAGTACGCTACAGCGGTGAGGCGTGAGAGATTAATTCTGACTTTGTTGGTCTTCTCCTGATTGCAGTTAAGTAACATGTAGGAGTCATTACCGTCTGTGGTAATGATGGGAAGACTCAGGGTTACTGGCTGTGGTCTGCAGTGCTAAGAGTGTGTGAAGGGTTTTGAAGCAGCTTACGTGAGCGGATGAAAGCCGTGCGGCTGATTTAAAGGTGAATGCACACAGATAAACACCGGCCCATCATTAGGCTGATGACGTCCAGCAACACGTGGGGGTAAAAAAGTAAACCTGCAGACCGCACTCTGTGCTTTTAAAAAGAAAAACAACATCTTGTTTTTGAGCCACGAGCTTGTTCACAGTCGGGCTTGAGTGGCTGTTTTTATGCTCAAAAGCCTCTTTGTCTAAGTTCACTGACGCACTGAGACGATTGGCTGTTCCAGGTTGAAACATTAAAGGTCACATATTTTGTAAACTCCTCTCCTCCATCTTCCTCTAACATGTGTCTCTGTCTACAAACCCTCCAATCATGAGAAAAGTCCATCCTCTCCGTCTTCTGCCTGCTCAAACAGGCCGTTTGGAGATGTTCCCTTTATGACATCACAAAGGGCAGTAGCCCCTCCCCCAGGTGGGTGACACTCCCACAGCTAGGTGTTTGTTCTGCCCTCTGAGTCTGCCTTCTCACCGTAAACAATAGGACATGGAGCCAGAAAGCAGCGAGTCCACCCGAGCCCTTCCAGAGAGGGGGCGTGGTCAGACACAGCTCATTTACATATTTAAAGCTACAGACACAGAAACAGCCTGTTGTGAGCAGGGCTGAAATAGAGGGGTTTATAGACATGATCTCTGTTAGCCTAACCTTCTTTTAGTGACACAGACTGATTTTTCTGTCTTTCACTTCACACAGAGCGATCTACTTTGCTGCTTACTCGACGGCCAAAGAGAGGCTGAACGGTGTGCTGGAACCCGACTCCACACAGGTACACATGGTGTCGGCTGGAATGGCAGGTAATTAAATATTTCAGGCAACAGATTGACCTTAACCTCGAGGCCTTGTAATCCGCTGAGAAGCAGGAAGAAGTTGAATATGCACGTCAATGAGCGAGCGTTAAGTTCACTGTGACGGATCAGGTTCGAGTGGGGAATTAACTGAACCTTGACCAATCAGTTTGTCTCGTGTTAGATCCTTATCTTCTGCCAAACTCGTACATTACCCCCTTTGTGAGGTCCGTACGTTTCAAACAAAGAAAAAAACAGAACAAACGTCGCCTGTTTTGTTCGTCTTTTAACCCTAACCCTACGGTCATAACCCTTTACATCATCGAGGCAGGTTCAGCTACAGGTCGCGGGTCTGCATACAAGTTATGTGTGACTCTGACAGCTCCGCTTTTAGCAGGCCATGACACAGGCCTTTTTTTTTTTTTTAAACCATTCAAGGTCAACCTCTGTCAGAGCGTGTGTGTCCCCCCCCGCCCCCCCTCTTTGCAGCGTGAAGCCTGTCTGAGCTACAGTGACAGGTGATGAGGCGTTGACGGCGTGAGGTTAATCTGCTCTGTGCGATGATACGTGAGACACTTCCTCTACACCTCTGTTATCCAATCGAACAAATCCAGGCTTCAAAACACACGCATGTGGACTCAGCAGCATGCACACATGTGTTTGATAGTGTTTTGCTTTAACTAGACCTGAGCTGTATTCTTCCAACATGTCCCTCCTACTGTCATCACGGTGGGTTCAATCCTTCTGGGGTCACGGGGTCATCAGGAGGTAAAGTGATGTCATGCAGGTCTTTTTTTTTTTTTTTTGCTACACACAAGCCTGTGTCTGTTTTAGGCTTAAACTCTACCATAGCTCTCCCTATCGCACGGGCATGAGACCCCCGCACCACCAGGGGTCTCTAGCTGCATCTGTGAGGAGTAACTTGGGTCTGCGTGAGTACTCACCACAGAGCTCTGCTTCTTTCTTTCACCTCTGCTGTCTCTGTCTGCCTCTCTTTCCAGTTCTCTGTCACCATCTCGGCCATTGCATAAGAAGCAGGTGTTTGATTTATTGAGATTATTTTTTTTTTAGCAGCAGATTCAGAAGCTCCCTGCTAGCACACGTAGCATAGTGTGTAGAGGGGTTAGCACGCTGCTTCTGTCACGTTTGCTGTCGCTTTAGGAGAACGTGTTTATTCTCTACATCAGCAGCTTAAAGAAGTCAGACATGTAATCTAGTCAGTGTGTGTGAGTGTGTGTGTGTGCGTGTGTGTGTGCGTGCGTGTGTGTGTGTGTGTGTGTGTGTGTGTGCGTGTGCTCGGTTCATCGTTCAGTCGTCACCTTCATTCTCAGGCTCATCCTCTTTTTTTGTTCTCTGCTACAAAGTGCTACAAGTGATCTGCTACAAGTGATCTGTCTTCATTTTTCCTCCACAGGCTTCACGGCAATCACGGCGACAAATCCAATATGGCTCATAAAGACCCGTCTGCAGCTGGATGCAAGGTAAGCAGGGCAATGTGACCCCAACGGGTGGTCAGACTCCACCCCTACGCCGCATGAAGCACGATGGTCGTACGTCGTGCGCGTTTATTAGAGCGGACACACGAAGTGTCAAACCCTCTAAAGCCTCGAGCACGTCCTGTGTTTGTGCTCGTGTCGAGTCGCTGAGGGAAGGAGTCCCCTCGACAGCAGCACACGTACTGTTGATCATCACCTGTGAGAGCACGCCACGTGTGTTCACACAGGAAAACAGATGAAACAAGCTTCAACTTGAGGCTGCAGCAACATCCGATCGATGTCCTGTAGGATTCTGCCTAACTGCCTGTGACGTGAGAACGGGTATAACTATACATGTATATTTACATGTATAGTTCAGCTGAGCGCTCAGTGAACGGATTGATGACATCATGAAGTTTAGACATGCTCGTGGTGTCAGCTAGTCAGACTCGAGATGTTTACACGAGTTCCACTGTAAAAACCGCTTCCACTGATGAGCACGGTTGTCATTGTGGTTGGTCATGGTTGACCACGTGACCCACCGTTTGGACGTAAAGGTTTGTATGTGTCTTGTGCTTCCTCAGGAATCGAGGCGAGCGGCGGATGAGTGCGTTTGAGTGCGTGCGGCGTGTGTACCGGGCGGACGGCCTGCGAGGCTTCTACAGGGGAATGTCGGCTTCCTACGCCGGCATCTCAGAGACTGTGATCCACTTTGTGATCTATGAAAACATCAAACGGCGCCTCCTGGAGGCCAAGGCGTCGCAGAACATGGAGGAGGAAGAGGAGGCGTCGAGAGACGCTTCAGACTTTGTTGGTTTGATGCTCGCTGCTGCCACCTCCAAGACGTGTGCCACATCTATCGCTTATCCTCACGGTGAGACTTCCTCATGTGTCACATGTTTCTCTTACACTCGTGACTTCTTGTCCTTTAATCTTGACCGTTTCTTGTCGCTCTGCAGAAGTGATCCGCACCAGGCTACGGGAGGAGGGCACCAAGTATAACTCTTTCTTCCAGACTCTAAGAACAGTGCCCAAAGAGGAGGGCTACCGCGCCCTCTACCGAGGGCTCACCACGCACCTGGTACGACAGATCCCCAACACCGCCATCATGATGTGCACCTACGAGCTGGTGGTCTACCTCATGAACGGTTAAAGTCCCCGCCGCCCGCTGCTTCTCACACTGTAAATGTTGCCCCGCCCTTGTTCGGAGACCGGAAAAAAAAAAAAGAGAGAGAGAATGAGAGCGCTGCAGCCTGCACGACAACCTGCTCAGGACAAGAAGGCCGAGCGTGCTCCGTGGAAAGACGAGAGCGGTCGTTGAATCTAAGTTGGCAGTTTTGTTTTGAAAGCAAAGGACGTGACGTGGAGACGAGAATTGAAAAAGTCCCTGACTTTGGTTCGGGGATCAGCAGCGGCACAGAAACGGTTGCCCTGTTTCCAATTTAATTCCATCCTCATCTCCCTCGGGATTCTCTCTGCTCCGATTCAGAGCGCTGAAGACAGAACCTTAACGTATACGCCGCCTCTAACAATACTAATAATTAGAGAGAAGTCTTCCCCCCCCCCCCATTATCATCAGGAAGTATTTCCTGCATCCCTCTAAAAGGACCAGAAGTGTCCACCTCCGTCGATGGCGCTCGATTAACCAGGCTGAATGGAAGGATGGCGAGGAACGTGTCAGTAAGTGATGCAGACTGAGACGGCTGCAGGAGGAAGAGGAGCGCGCCCCCCCTGTTAAACATATCGTGAACACGGACACGCTGACCTGAAGGTCGTCAGGGTCACCGAGCAAAGCTACCAGAGAGAGATCTGCTAACGTCGTCATCCTGACATCCTTTAACACCCCCAACTAAACCTGAACATAACCCACCATTTTGAACTACTGGAATGTATATAATGAAGAGGAGCCTGTGTGTATCACTGACCCATGTTGTTGTGAACTGAAGGTAAATAACACATTTTAACAAAGAGATCTCTATATAAATATATATATCAATGAAGAAACGTGATTGTGCTGCACTCGTCTGCCCTGTGACGGTGAAAAGCAAACGTCTTGTGCATCCTCTTCGAAAGACTTCTTAAAGCACTTTTCTTTGTGTCTCTTCGATGTCCTCATCTCGCCCCCCCACCCAGCCCCGCCCCCCCTCACTTTGAGAATCCAGGCTAGTTTTCCAGAAGGGGACAGTCCTCTTGAGTTTACTCTTCACATGAATACAAATCCAGACGGGTAAAGTCTAATGTGTCTCTGCTGTTGGTTCCCTCCCCGTCGTCTTCTTCTTCTAACATGTTTTTATCAGTCTGTTTCTTCACTCTCGGACGTCCTCCATCTCTGCTCTTGTTCAGACGTCACATTTCAAACGAGTACAAGAGACTCACGGTGTTCTGCTCTCACCTCGTTCATCTTAGAAACTGCAGAGGTAACACACACACACACACACACACACACACACACACACACACACACGAATGCTCACCTCAAAGCGTGAGCACGCCGCTGATTGGCTCCCGAGGCGCTGCAGATGTAAACAAACAGCCCGGAAGCGTTGAAGAGATGGTCAGTGTGAGCTCGTGCTCAGGTTGACCGCTGCTTGTGATGATGAAGCGTCGCTCACTCGGTACCATCATCATCATCCTCCGTTTATGCACCGTGAGCTCTGGCAGTCTACAGACGGACAGACGATGCATGAAGAAGTGAGAGTCTGATTAAAGGCTCCCTTCACCTGGACAAACTGAATTTAAATACATCCTGTCAACATGCATCTCTCACTTGTATCATATATGATGCACTCTTTGTTTCCTCCCCTGGTGATTGGTTTGCATCGTGTGCCGTTAGCGTGTATAAAAGTTTGACGTGTGCTTCAGTGTCGGTCATCCTGTGGTGTCCTGCGTGAAGAAACCATGAAAGTACGGACGCACTCAGAATAGAAGAGTAGCTACAAACAGTGTTCATCTTCCCCGTTGAATGAGTCCTTTCCTTTTCCTGATGCACCCTTTGTGGTCGTGTCGTCATCGATGAGCCGGCTGTGAGCGGGACTCGCTCGATGCATTCTCTCAAACCTGTTTTTGTAAAACGACGAGCTAATAAAGTGCAAAGAGTGCAAAGTGTTTCCAGTGTCGGCTGGTCTTTCTTGGAGCATACAGTGAAAACACCAAATAAAGAGGAGATGCAGCAGATCCCAGGATCCAGGAGGGGGAGGAGTCTGCCGAGAAGCCTCATTGGTCGAGCTCAACCCCCCACCCCCCACCCCCATTAAAAATTCAAGTCAACTTATTTCACAATGTTACTTTCACAAACAACATTGAACTATATATATATATATATATATATATATATATATATATTACCATTTATAAAATGTGATTGTAAATAACGTTACTTAGAAACACATTTAACAGCATGTTTTCTTTATAGGCCTACTTGAAGTTTTAATAGTCACGTCTGATCAAACTTGAGCTCCAGCAGGGGTCAGAGGTCATTGTTGTAGGCTGTGATGATTGGATCCATCATACTCCCTGTACGGAGTCACGGGAGGGACAAAATAAAAACTTGTGTCAACAGAATGAGAAGATGAATGTGGCTTTGTGAAAAGACACCAATAAATGAATAGTTATAAAATATTAAAGTAAGGAAGCCTTAGAGGGACAAACATCTGAACGTGGTGATCACCCCGGGACACTGAATTAAAAACAATATGAAATATAAATAATAATATATGTTTGTCCTCTCCAGGCTTCTGTACCTTGTGACTTAGTTTAGTTTATTGGTTCATTTGAGCAGCAGACAAAATAACAGAACAGATTTACTCAGGTAATAAAAGAAACAGGGAGAAAATGCTCTCAAAAGGAGCAAGGTGAAGTTCCCAGAACTTATGTGACCTCTGACCTATCAAACAAGAAAGAGCAGTTTGTGACAATTAACTTGTGATCATTTAAATTATAAAGAAGAGAGGAATACAACATTTTTTACCATCAATTAATCCATTGATAGGTCCTTAATAACACCTATTTGATCATTTATGATCGTTCAAGTTTTAGAAAATGAAAAACAGAAATACATTTACCAAGTATTTTCTTAGACCTTTGATAGGTCCATCACACATCTTGTCTTTTTGGAACGTACAAATTGTTAAAGTAGGAAGAGAGATACCAAACTTTCAGCATAGATTCTAGCAGCATCTAGACTCATGATTCATGTTTTACTCGTTTTGTTCATATTTGAAAAAAATAAACTCTTTGTAAACCTTTTTAAAATGTGCCAGGTTTTTGCAAAGTCTGATGTTTTCATCTAGATTATTCCACAGTTCTACGCCACGTCTCGTGGCACACGTGCTTTTCATGGTCGTTCTGGAGAACTGTTTATCAAAACTCTTTTGACCTCTCAGGTTGGACTTGGCTTCTCGTTTGAAGAACATATTTTGTAGACTTTCAGGCAGCGACTTTTTTGAGATTTTAAACATCATTTGAGCCGTCTTGTATCGTTTTGGATTTGAGGAATAATGGATTTGTGTGTTCACGGTATCCAGCTACATGGATTGTTCTTATTGCCTTCTTTTGAATTTTGAACAGTGGGTCAAGATTACTTTTATATGTTTAACTGAAACCTGGCTTTCTCAGGATGAATATGTTAGTTTAAATGAATCCACCCCTCCCAGTCATTTGAATGCTCATATAGCTGGAGACACTGGTCGAGGTGGTGGAGTAGCAGCTATTTTTAATTCTGCTCTTATAATCAATCCTCCACCAAAGCTGAATTATACCTCTTTTGAAAGTCTTGCACTCAGTCTTTCACATCTAGAACTTTTCAGCTAGTTCTAATTGTTATAGTTTACCGCCCTCCTGGCCCATATTCAGAGTTTCTATCACACATAGTTCTTAGCAGTGATAGAATAATTGTTGTAGGTGATTTCAATATCCATGTGGATGTTGTTAATGACAGTCTTAGCACGGCTTTCATGTCACTATTGGACTCTATTGGCTTCACCCAGGGTGTAAACAAACCTACCCATCCATTTAACCACACCCTGGACCTTGTTCTAGTTTATGGTATTGAAATTAACAGCTTGTCGGTTTTTCTGGAAAATTCTCTATCAGACCATTTCCTAATAACTTTTGATTTCTTTTTACCAACCTTAACTCCTCTTAATAAAAAAGTGCTCTCTAGAAATTTAAATGATAATGTTGTAGCTAAATTTAAGGAAGCTATTTCAGCTGCCTTTGTTTCAGTTCCATCCCCTAACCTAGTTGAAAACTCCTATAATCACTTTAGTCCCTCTCAGTTAGATCAGTTTGTAGATAGTGCGGTGGATTCACTGAGAGTTACTCTGGATTCCATCGCCCCCCTAAAACAGAAGCCAATCAAACGACAGAGATCAGCTCCATGGTACAACTTAGAAACCCGTACTCTAAAACTAACGTCACGTAAATTTGAAAGAATTTGGCGCTCCACCAAAACGATAGAATCTCGTTTAATTTGTCCAGATAGTCATAATAGATATATGAAAGCTCTACGGCAGGCCCGCACGGCCTATTACTCGTCTCTTATCGAAGAAAATAAAAACAACCCTAGATACCTCTTCAGCACTGTAGCCAGGCTGACAGAGAGTCATAGTTCATTCATCTATTCCTTTAGCCCTTAGCAGGAATGATTTCATCAGCTTTTTTTAATGATAAAATTCTAAACATTAGAGACAAAATTAGCAACCTACCACCTTTACTTAGTGCAGATTCCTCCTGTAATTCAGATACAGCAGAAACGGCTCCAATTTCTGACACTAACCTCGACTGTTTTTCTCCATTTAACCTCTCAGAACTAAACTCGATTATTTCTGCGTCTAAACCGTCAACTTGTCTTTTAGATCCAATCCCAAACAAGTTGTTTAAGGAAGTCTTTCCTCTAGTTAGCAGCTCCATACTAGATATGATCAATATATCTTTAGCAGCAGGTTATGTACCCCAGTCATTTAAAGTAGCTGTAATTAAACCGCTCCTTAAAAAGCCTACTCTTGATTCAGGAACTCTAGCTAACTATAGACCTATATCTAACCTTCCTTTTATCTCCAAGATCTTAGAGAGAGTGGTAGCTAATCAGTTGTCTGATTTTCATTATTATTATTATTATTATCTATTATATTATTGAATCTACGTTGGGGAGCCTCTCTACACACGTCCTTCTACTCCATCTAGCAACCGGAAGTTCCGCAACCCTGCACACTTTTAATGGTGTTAAACCAATCAATCAATAAATCAATAATTACATCTATAAATGTCAAGCTCAAGTGTATTGTGTTGACCCTGTCCTACATGTGTTAGTCACTGTCACACCAACTTGTTGTTTAGATGGAAAAGCCTCATTTAATACATCCTTCTGCAGCCTTTATAGATTATTATTTAACCCTTGTTTATTCTTCACATGAATACAAATCCAGACGGGTAAAGTCTAATGTGTCTCTGCTGTTGGTTCCCTCCCCGTCGTCTTCTTCTTCTTTCAACATGTTTTTATCAGTCTGTTTCTTCACTCTCGGACGTCCTCGATCTCTGCTCTTGTTCAGACGTCACATTTCAACCGGACATCGGGGTGGATGACGCCGTCGTCTACCTGCTGCACAGATCCTGGACTCACCTGGAGAACCCCGGCAGCACTGTGATGTTCTTTGACTTCTCCAGTGCCTTCAACACCATCCAGCCCGCACTGCTCAGGGAGAAGCTTGAAAGAGCTGGAGTGGACGGTCACCTGGCTGCATGGACGACTGACTACCTGTCCAACAGACCACAGTACGTGAGGCTCCAGGACTGAGAGTCTGACGTGGTGGTCTGCAGCACAGGGGCCCCACAGGGTACAGTGCTCTCCCCCTTTCTCTTCACCCTGTACACCTCGGACTTCTGCTACAACTCTGGGAGCTGCCACCTGCAGAAGTTCCGCCATCACCGCCAACACCGCCATCGTGGGGTGTGTGTCTAAGGGGAGCGAGCAGGAGTACAGGCAGGTCATCATGGACTTTATCGACTGGAGCGAGCTCAACCACCTTCAGCTCAACGCCAGCAGGACTAAGGAGATGGTGGTAGACTTCAGCAGGAAGTCAGACTGCACCGGTGAACATCCAGGGTCTGGACACTTTATGACTCTGTGGTGGCGTCTGCACTTTTCTATGCAGCGGTCTGCTGGGGAGGAGGGAGCACAGAGAGAGACAGGAAGAGACTGAACAGACTGGTCAGGAGGGCCGGTTCGGTCCATCTAACAGTCTGAGGAAGCCGGCCCTCCAGGACTGGAGTTTGACACCCCTGCTGTAGAGGAGGTGGCTGAGAGGAGGATGTTAGTGAAGCTGACATCCATCATGGACAATCCCCCCCCCCCCCCTGCATGACACTGTGGGGTCTCTGAGCAGCTCCTTCAGCAGCAGACTGAGACACCCACCCTGCAAGACTGAGCGCGACCGCAGGTCCTTCACCCCATCTGCAGTCAGACTGTTTAACAGCATCACCACATGACTCTGTGTTAGAATCATCAACATCATTACTGTTCCACACTGTGTGTGTTTTCATTCCTGATCTGTCTTTCCACCAGCGAAAGTGTACATAGTGTTGATGCCTTGTATTATTTAGTCTTTGTATTTTTATCCCCTTTATTTAATTAATGTAAACTGGCTCATAGCTGTTCATTTTTTTCTTTTTTGCTGTTGATGCTGTTTATATTCCCTGTTTTACTGTTTTTCCCATTGGGGGATCAATAAAGATGATCCTTATCCTTAAAATAAAGAAGCGTGGTTCGACTTTTAGAAATCTGCATTTATGTATATATTGTTTGGCCAATATAATGATTGCATTATATATTCTCCTCTTCTTTTTGTCTTTCATTGAAATACCAAATTTTATGTTGTTATATTCTAAAGTTGGAGAATTTTAAGTCTTTTGTAGAAATCCAATTTTGAAGTGAACCCCAAAAAGTTTTTGTAAATTTACAATAAAAAAAAGATGTTTGGTTTCAATTTCACCATCACAAAACACTCAGTTATTTCTTTCATATTAAATCTTTCTCTAAGGAATTCAGTACATGAGTAGATGTCATTAATTTAAAAAGTGTGTTTCTTTTTCTTTCGGTGAGACGGGGAGAGTGAGGTACTCGGTCCTAGTTGTTGAAATATTTCCGACAGAATAATCTTTTAAAATAAATTTCCTTTTGAGTGAACTGGGAAGAGTTCCAAAGTTAAAGATCTTCTAATAATTTTATTTGTGCACTTCTTCTCCCCAAATTCAATTTCATCTATATAAAGTGAAGATAACTTGGGTATTATTTGTTGATATGTTAATGTGCTTTTTACCATATTTATGATTGCTTGAGCAATCGCCTTAATAACTGTTGAATATTGTTTAGTTGTACATTCAATGTTGTATTTCACCATTAAATCATTGTAATCAAGCAAATTCCCCGTGTGTGTGTGTGTGTGTGTGTGTGTGTGTGTGTGTGTGCGCGTGTGCTTTTTTTATATTCACGATGATTGGGGAAGCTTGTTGTGTTGGTTCAAGGCTTCAACCTCTTGATATAAAGATGTTGTAAAATGTCCATTGAGCATTTGAATGGGGAAACGTATTTCTAAAACTAGAGCTGAAGGAAAAGCGAACAATTTCAAATCGCCATATCTGATCATGACCACGTGGGGGCGGTGTGAGGAAATGACAGCATACATTTCACACCAAAGAAGAAGAAGAAGCGGTCCTCCTCAGTTCCGTTTGCTTGCCGATAGTTAGCACAGCCGCAACCATGGAGGAGGCAAAAAACAAAGAGAAAAAGCTTCCAGAGAAGACCGATGAGAAGGAGAAGGGACAGCAGCTCTCTGGGAAAGACAAGGACAAGAAAGAGGAGCAAGAGTTGGTACGTTAAAGGTTTTAATTCTTATATTTTAATGTGTGCTAACCACCGCTACTGATAGTGTTATTTTACCTGAGTCACTGCCGCTTAGAGTGCGCGAGGCCGAGGCCTTTACCATTCAACTCTTGATTAAACTCTCCGATAGTATATATTTAGTCTCATTAGTCAACCTCACTGTCATGAGCTGAGACGTTTAAACTCTTAAAGATGAACTCAAACGGCTAACCGTAGCCTAGTCAGCCAGCGAGCTAACGTTAGCCTACTAGCTGTCATCAGTGTTAGCATGCTAAGCTAGTTGAGCGATGATAACATGACAAAGCAGCTAATTAATGCTGTGTCATAAAAACAAGACTAATTAAATGAATTAATGCTGAGTCATGAAGAGAATAAAAACAAATAAAAGGAAATAATTCGGAGTCAAAAAAAGATAAAATGAACTCATGCTGAGTTATAAAAACAAAAGAGAGGAATTAATACAGGATCATTAAATCAATAAAATCAAGTTAAATGATCAGGTTTGAATTAGAATAAGAATATGGTCATTGTTTAATACAACAGGATTTAAAAGAAGAACCAGCTCTGAGCATCTGATGAAATGAATAAAACGGGTTAATGTGTCACATTCAGGAGAGAAAAGTCACAATCTATATAATCTACTAGTGTCAATTCACAAGTGTTATCTCTACACTTTACAACAAGTAGGTAAAAGACTTTATTTTTTATTTCTGCTATAATTTACATTTCATACTGTGCAATATTTATTTATGTTTCTGCAATATGTATTCATAATTTATTGTGCTGCTACCTGTAAATTTATGTACTACTGTATAATCACAATATAGTCTTTATTCTCTATGTATATTATATTCTATATTATGAGGACCCAGTTTAATCCATCCTAGCGTGCCTGCTAACCTGCGCTGGACTTGGAAATGGGATGGAGGGCGATGGGATAAGATGCAGGAAGAAGGATAGGATGGGGGGGGGGGGGGATTGTTTTTGAGGCAGTTCATCCTCACCCGAGGAACCTGAGAGAGTTTAGGACAGTCACAGTTGTGCAGCATTTAGTGCCATGGTGGCTCTGGGGTTTTTGACTTGATATCCTTAAACGCCTCCCAGAGGACAACGGTTGAAAAAGATGCTGTCCATGTTGGGACGAGTCCTTTAAGAAGGCTGCGGGCTCTCCTGAGGCTGTTTGATCAGGCGGATCAATCCTTTTACCTTTGTGGCTGTGATATATAATACTTACACTCTTCTTTCACGACTTCAGTCAGAGGAAGACAAACAGTTACAAGAGGATCTGGAAATGATGGTGGAGAGATTGAGTGTAAGTAAAGTTTTTATATATTTTTTCTTTTCGCCTGTCTCATATTCGAGTAAAGTTGCAAAAATAAATGCTGATATATTCTACACATCACCAGGAGAAGAACACGTCATTGTACCGTCCTGCACTGGAAGAGCTGCGCAGACTAATCCGCTCCTCGACCACCTCCATGACTTCAGTACCCAAGCCCCTCAAATTCCTGCGCCCGCACTATGGCAAGCTCAAAGAGATCTACGATGGCATGGCTACCGGAGAGAACAAGGTAGGGCTCCGTTCTGTACACTTCTGTTGTTGTTGAAAAGATACCCATAATAAAAACAGGGCTTGGACTCATTCCTGCAAAGGGACTAAATCTTGGGCAATTATTACAAACCCCAGACTCTGGACTGGATAGTGCAAAGTCCAGGAACTCTGGGGACAGGACTTTTAGGCCTAAAAGATGATTTTGCTTCATTGATGCAGCTAGAAAGTCTTTGAATATGATGACTGACAAACAATAAGTTGCTTCTATCTCAACTATAAATCTTTGGCTGATGTGTTTGTGTGCAGCATTTCTGTGCTGATGTGGTATCAGTGCTCGCCATGACGATGAGCGGTGACAGGGAGTGTCTGAAGTACCGTCTGCTGGGATCCCAGGAGGAGCTGGCCTCCTGGGGACACGAATACGTCAGGTGAGACACGACTCTGCGTCAATGCGTGAACGGCTCTGTTGTAATTAGAGAAGCTGCATTAGAACAATCACATGCAAAGATTCTGTGATGGTTTGTATTTTCTTGATTCTAGGAGGAAAACAGCTGATATTTCTATCTATACATTTGTACGGCGTCAGCTGCTAGCTTAATTTCTAAGCTGGTTCCTCTCTGTTTTTCGTCTCACAGACACCTGGCCGGTGAGGTCGCGAAGGAGTGGCAGGAGGTTGAGGAGAACGACAAGGCTCAACAGGAGACACTGCTGAAACTAGTTAAGGAGATTGTCCCCTATAACATGGCCCACAATGCCGAGCATGAGGCATGTGACCTGCTGATGGAGATCGAGAGGCTGGACATGCTGGAGGACTACATCGATGAGAATGCTTATGGCAAAGTGTGCCTGTACCTCACAAGGTATGTGCACATTTCCACTTAGTTCAGAGGCATCTGTCCTGTGTTCATCACTACGACTGACTTTGTGCGTTCTTCCTTCAGCTGCGTGAGTTACGTTCCTGAGCCAGAGAATTCAGCGCTGCTACGAAGTGCCCTCAACATCTTCAGGAAGTTCAACCGTTACCCAGAGGCACTGCGCCTGGCTCTCATGCTGAACGACGTGGAGCTGGTGGAAAACATCTTCACATCCTGCAAAGACATGTAAGGAGGCTCTGAATTACATTTATTAAAGTACGAGAAGAAGGTGGGTCGACCTCTCTGACCTTCCATGTCAACTTCAATCTTTATTATTGTCTGAAAGCGGCTCGTTCACACAGCAGCCAGTTAGCCCGTCTCTGTTTGATGCAACGAGAGAGAGAGAGAGAGAGAACATCCCAGCAGATGTGATTCGGTACAGACTGAGACGTTGTTGTTGCAGGAAGTCGTCTCTTTCCTCCATGATCTAAAAGTCATCTTTATGTGGCATGTTATAAATGAGCCTCTCCAATGTCGCCATAGTCCAGCGTCGTCATGGTAACAGTTGAATACACTCACAGTTCCCTAACAACGGGCTGTAGATGCTTGTGTGAGATGTTCACTGACCTTTATGAAGTCAGGTATTCGTCTCTCTATCTCTAAGTGAATGTATGCATTTAACCAGGCGACGTGTAGAAGTGGAGTTTGTTTTGAAACTGTGCTGCTGTCGAATATTTTCCAGGAACACTCTTTAGTACTTTAGACGTCAGTTTTCAGATGTAGTAGTTGGTGGTTCGTCTTTGTCCCTGCAGAGTTATCCAGAAGCAGATGGCGTTCATGCTGGGTCGTCATGGCATGTTTCTGGAGCTCAACGAGGATGTCGATGATTATGAAGACCTTACAGAGATCATGTCCAACGTGCAGCTCAACAGCAACTTCTTGGCTCTGGCTCGAGAGGTGAGAGACAAACACAACAAACGCCTTTAAATGCAGAATACAAGACGCAGTCTTTCTTTAAACTCTTTCAGCCAAGTCCACAACCTGCAGCTGTGGGGTTTCTCTTTGTGCACTTTACACTCCTTCATGTGGGCGGCTGTGGCTCAGTGGGTAGAGTCGTCGTCCCTCAATCGGAAGGTCGAGGCTTCGATCCCCAGCTCCTGCGAGCAACATGTCCGATGTGCCCTTGGGCAAGACACTGAACCCCTCTGCTGCAGAAACACTTTAATATTTTCACAGCTCAGACTCATTGTGTGCAATGAAAGCCAGTGGGGAGTTTTGTGCTGAAACTCATGATAGTGCACGATAGGCTGGAATAGGGATGACATATATTTGAAGGCCAACCTGGAAGTAACTACGCTGGTGGTTCCTACTCTGGGATTTGAATGTTTTGGATGATTTATAAAATAATCTGTGTGATGTGTAGCTGTTTAGTTCAGCTGATAATCTTTACAGATAAACATCATTTATATGAAGTTTGAAGAGTTCTTTAACTGTTTACAGGTCTCTTTTAATCAGCACATGTTTTTCTCTCCCTCACATATTATGTACATTATGCTATATAAGTTTTAAGTCTAATGCTAACTGCACAGGTTTAACCTGTAATTATGTTTACTCTTAGTCACATAGGGGCTGCTAAATCTTGTTTGGGGGATTATTGTATACAGGGGGGGGGGGGACAGCGGGTGTGTATTGTAACTAATGTCTTGTGTCATGACTCATAGAGCGAGGTGGGGGGTTGTGACCTTGAGCACGCCGTCACTTTTATGATGGCTAAACTTTCACATCTGTAAACATCTGTAAACTCTTTTGTTGTTTCTCCTCAACAGTTGGACATCATGGAGCCCAAAGTCCCAGATGACATCTACAAAACACACCTGGAAAACAACAGTGAGTCCTGTTTTTCTTCACCGTAAGGATGAACGATTTTAGGAAAAGATTGAATTGCGATTTTTCTGGCAGAAATTGCGATTTCGATTTTTATCACGATTTTCTTCAAATCAAGCTCGTGCAATGTTCTCAATGTACAGTAACATTTACAAACATGACAGGAAATGACATCATACCAGTTAAAACTTTAAATGACAGAACTCTGAATTAAAAGAATGAAAACTAAAGTTAAGAATTAATTTCAGATTTATTTATTAAGAAGAAACACACAGATGGTGTGATGTTCTTGTTTTTAGTGTCAGTTTGACAGAAATCTGATTATAAGTGATGATATATATTTTGGGCCTTTGGGGTTGCCATAGGTGACTTAGTTCACAGAAGTTATGCAACAAGAGAAGCTAACAATGTCTCCATATTTTCTTCTAGCCATACGGCTGAAACATTTGCTTGTGAGCGTCATTTCATGTTCAGGTCTTGCATTGTTTGTTTAATAAGGTTACAACGTGAGATAACAACGATTGATACATTCGCGATGCTAACCGCTAGCATTCCTATTCAAAATCTCATAGACGTTAGCATCAAGCTAGCGGACTTTTCGGTTTAACTTCTGTTTTGATGTCTATTTAGTTGTACAGTGCTTCCTTTATTAAAGACTGGACAAAGAAACTTCAGCTTCTTAATTGGAGGAAAACTGTTAGCTATCTGTCGAGCTGTGTATCGGGCTAAAGAAGTCCCACACACCCAGGGGCAGAATAGACGGCGTGTGTGTGTAAACTGACACAACGGCTCCTGGGTCAGTCGGGAGAAGCACTGCCAAAAATCGCGTTTTTGAAATCAAGATTTCGATCAGAAAACGATAAATCGTTCAGCCTTACTTAACCGGTTCCATTTCTGATATAATCTGAATTCATTGATCTTTTTCACTGACTGCTATGGCCTGTACGTAACGTGACAGGGTTCGGAGGCAGCGGATCCCAGGTGGACTCTGCTCGTATGAACCTGGCCTCTTCCTTCGTCAATGGCTTTGTGAATGCGGCGTTTGGACAGGACAAGCTGCTCACGGACGATGGGAACAAATGGTTGTACAAGAACAAGGACCATGGTAAGAGAGGTTGAAGACGTATGGAGGTGTAGTGCCTGATTATAGTCCTCTCTGCAGCCGTTCATCTGTGACTATTAAATGTCCCCAGGAATGCTAAGTGCTGCTGCCTCCCTCGGTATGATCCTGCTGTGGGACGTGGATGGCGGTCTAACTCAGATCGACAAATATCTGTATTCCTCTGAGGATTACATCAAGGTAAACACTGGGCTGGCGTTTTGGGAAACTCAACGCGTTCTGTATTATTCTTTGACGACGGTTAAACGTCTGTATTCATTTATCCTCCCATCTGCTAAATAATTTGGCGTGCCCGATGGTCAGTGCTGCACGCTATGCAGCCGTTTGCCGCCACTGGAGTTAACGCTCGTTTCCACCTCACGCCCCGTGGTCCGTCTCCACAGCCTGCTAGCAGCTGCGCTCTGCTTTATCTCAAGTCTATTTTTGAAGTAGCGCGCTGCAATCACGCGTCAGACTAAATGGAATAGGTCGACCCGGACAGGAAGTCGGATAAGGAAACGCACATAGCGTCCGGTCAGTTTCACAATAAAACAGCACATACAGACTTGTGATCGTATGTGATGTCACCTGCTACATGTTGTTTGCATGTCGTTCTCATTACTCCCGCCTGATGCAGCTGCTCATGGCTGCGCTCACGCTCTATAAATTGACACAGTGGGGTTGGGCGTGCGTCATCGGCTCGGCTAAAATCCTGGAGCTGATGGGACGCAGCGTGCGCGGATTATGTGGAATTTGCTGGTTAGACCGTCGATAGGAAAGTTTGGCACATTCCAGTTTGTAAGACTTGATCCAAGCTTTCAAGTTCTTCTTCTTTGTCTTGCACGTGCACCTTCTCTCCCTCTGCAGTCTGGAGCCCTCCTGGCCTGTGGCATCGTCAACTCGGGTGTGAGGAACGAATGTGACCCGGCCCTCGCCCTGCTCTCTGACTACGTCCTCCACAACAGCAACATCATGAGGATAGGAGCCATCTTTGGGTGAGGAGACGGTTCTCCTTTTCTGCACTCTGTTATTCTTGAGTCTGTCCTCAGAGAGTCAGTGAACATTCTTCCTTCGCTCTCTCTCTCTTTTCTTGCTTTCAGCTTGGGTCTTGCTTACGCTGGCTCCAACAGAGAAGACGTCCTTTCTCTGCTTCTCCCCGTCATGGGAGACTCCAAGTCGAGCATGGAGGTGAGGAGACACGTTTCATTTGAAGGCCTCCTCTTATTTCACGTATATTCAGCCTGCTCTGCTAAGTTTCAGCGTGTGTGTGTGTGTGTGTGTGTGTTTGATCTCCAGGTGGTTGGTGTGACAGCTCTAGCGTGCGGTATGATCGCAGTAGGATCTTGTAACGGTGACGTGACCTCCACCATCGTCCAGACCATCATGGAGAAGAATGAAACCGAGCTGAAGGACTCGTACGCCCGCTGGCTGCCTTTAGGCCTGGGACTCAATCACCTCGGTGAGCCGCGGCCTCCGAACACCTCTGATGATGAGCCAAAGGAGAAACTAACTGCATGCGTGATTCTCTGTCCACAGGTAAAGGAGAGGCCATTGAGACGACCCTGGCAGCTCTACAGGTTGTACCTGAACCTTTCCGCAGCTTTGCCAACACGTTAGTGGATATCTGTGCATACGCAGGTCAGTCTGTCCAGCAGGTACCCAATCCCTGTGTGATTTAGCGTTTAATGAGGAGTCCTAAATCTGAGCCCCCTCCTCCTCAGGCTCAGGCAATGTGCTGAAGGTGCAGCAGCTTCTCCACATCTGCAGCGAGCACTACGAAGCCAAGGAGAAGGACAAAGAAGAGGACAAGGACAAGAAGGAGAAGAAGGACAAAGATAAGAAGGAGAGCGCGGCTGACATGGGCTCGCACCAGGTAAGGACTTATTACAGAAACCGTGTCATAGGTCACTGTGTCTCTGCTTACTCACTCTGCTGTCTCTTTCAGGGTGTAGCTGTCCTTGGTATTGCCCTTATTGCCATGGGGGAGGAGATTGGTTCTGAAATGGCCCTGCGGACATTTGGACATCTGGTCGGTATCATGAAGCTTTAAGACGCGTTCCTCCTGAGCGTCCCTTCAAACAGAAACCTTTGGCTGTTTTAACGACACTCTCTCTAACGTAGTTTGTGCTGTGTTGCTATCCCCAGCTGCGTTATGGCGAGCCCACCCTGAGGCGAGCAGTGCCCCTCGCCCTGGCTCTCATTTCAGTGTCCAACCCTCGTCTCAACATCTTGGACACCCTCAGCAAGTTTTCACATGACGCCGACCCTGAGGTGTCCCACAACTCCATCTTCGCTATGGGCATGGTGGGCAGCGGTGAGTTCAACAGGAATGAACGGAGGGCGTTTCCCTCAGTGACAGTCAGATTGAAGGAGAACGATCACAGTGGTGTAAACATGGCTGCTGCTCTCAATGACGAGAGGGAAGCTCGTATTTTAGGAAAGCTCGCTCTCTCTCTTTTCAGTTTATCCTGCTCATTCTGTCGTCCATTTCCCTTCCTGTCAGCTGACAGGAAGTCTGAAAACCAAACTGCTTCCAGTGCATTGATAGTTACATGAAACACACGTGTAGACATTTTATCATCATCATCATCATAATAGGAACAGATTTGTCGAGCCGGTCTCTGTCGAGCCGGTCTCTGTTGAGCCGGTCTCTGAACTTGAAGGTGGGGAGTGTTTGAGTGATCAGGCCTCCTCAGGGTCTGAACTTCCTCAGTCATTTATTCTTATCCCCTTCCTCAGGCACAAATAACGCCCGTCTGGCCGCCATGCTGCGTCAGCTGGCACAGTATCACGCCAAAGACCCCAACAACCTCTTCATGGTCCGGCTGGCTCAGGTGAGTGGCGACACAAGAGGCGCTCTGTAGCAGACGCTCGTGGACTGACTCTGTGCTGTTTGTTTCTCTCTGCAGGGTCTGACTCACCTGGGCAAAGGCACACTGACACTCTGTCCCTACCACAGCGACAGACAGCTGATGAGTCAGGTCGCCGTGGCTGGACTTCTCACAGTGCTCGTTTCCTTCCTCGACGTCAAGAACAGTCAGTTAATTTTCCTCCTGCTGCTCGGCACACTAACGCCCTCCAGCTCTGTTTTCTAATGTCACTTAAGCTGATGTAAGTTTGTGAATATTCTCCCCTGGTGTTTGACTCTGTGTGTCACAGTAATCCTGGGGAAGTCTCACTACATTCTCTACGGCCTGGTCGCAGCCATGCAGCCTCGGATGTTGGTCACCTTCGATGAGGAGCTGCGACCGCTGCCCGTGTCCGTCAGAGTCGGACAGGTGAGGCTCTTTGAAACAACAATCAGGTTTTCAGTTCCTGGAAGACTCGAACAGTTTCCAAAGAAGTGCATAAAGATGGGACACGTTGCTCTGTCCATCAATCTTGGGTTCAATTTAACAACAACAAAGGCAAAAGGACGGGAGACAGCTCTCTGCAGTGTTTTGAATTTAGACTGCAGTACCCATTTTAAACACTAGGTGTCAGAGTTACATACTGCTCCTTTAAGTTTGATGAACCATGCAAGATTTTCATTTTGGCTGGACAATACAACATTAAGTATTCAGCAAAGAGAGATTTCTGTGTTGTGACTTCTCGCCTGTGCGTCTTTAGAAATGTTCGTCTGACTGACCTTGTTTGTTGTGATCTGTCTTTCAGGCCGTGGATGTTGTGGGCCAGGCGGGGAAGCCAAAGGCCATCACAGGTTTCCAGACTCACACCACGCCGGTACTGTTGGCTCACGGAGAGAGGGCGGAGCTGGCCACAGAGGAGTACCTCCCCGTCACCCCCATCCTGGAGGGCTTTGTTATCCTCCGCAAGAATCCCAACTATGAAACCTAGACTGCCCTCCTCACATCTGTCTAGCCTCTCGTTTTGTTTGTAAGAAGGGGGGGGGGGTCCATGGCTCCTTGGCTCCTTGCAGTTGATATATGTAGTTGTTTAATGCATGGCTGGAAGAAAACCAAGACGGGCCAGTTCAAAAGAGTCGCCAGGTTATTAAAAACAACTGCTCAGTCCACATCCACGTGTGTGCCCCCCCCTCCCCCCTCCCATTACCTTCTCAGTCAACTTTTGTAATTAGAGCCTTTAAAAATATGTATTCCTTCAACACGTTTTCTTCTGTTTTTGTTACAGTACTGTAAAAGGTTGAATCAAAAATAAAAACTTAAATGAACGTGGTGGAAGCGTTGAGTGTCGTGGTGGTTAACGACCAGCAGTAAGATGTTGTGCCGAGTCATTTCAAAGACGGGTCTATAGAAGCTTACATAGCGCCACCATCGCTCCATCTGAACCCCGGGGAGCATGCGGTTCTCTGCCTCGGTGTTCATGTCAACGTTTACCTTAAAGGCCATTTAAAAAGAGTGTTTTCTACATTTCAGAAGCGTCTCAGGCTGCAATATTTCATTTTTTATTAAAGTCACGTTCTCATCTGATAAGTATTAGATTGAAGTCCAGGCCAGTCCAGGTCCCTGAAAGCTCCAGAAGATGGATCCTCAGACCCACATGTCATTTAATAATAACGTGCACAGTGAAGCCTTAACGGCGGCTGGATCGTGAAAACCCAAATAATAAGGAAGAGTGCCGAGACAAATGTACGAACGGTCGACTCTGACAGAGAAACGGTGACAGAGCATTCAAGTGGTTGGTTCTGATGTGGGGAAGAGTTCTACAGAGTTCATGGTGATCAAATGTTTAGTCCATTTTCGTGGCACCCTCCTGAGACACTTCACGCTTTGTCTTTTCAGCTAAACAAATTCATTGACTTTTCGCTGCATTGCGTCATGTTTTCGGTAAGATTTTGAAAATGTTTGTGGTTTCACTTTAGGGACCCTGATTCAACGGACTCAAGTCATTGGACCCCAAAGTCCGGTTCATAGTGAACACAAACGGGCCGTACTCTGGTACCATGCCTGAGTCTGCTTGATGAAGGTAAAATAAAGCCTGATAAGAAATAAAGCCTCCTTTCCTTTTATTGTGATACAAAATGTTATATGATTGAAATGTTTTATGAACCTATTCAATCGAAACAATCGCACCAGGAGAGAAAGGAAATGGCTTCATTTTAACTAGAATTACAATTTTGCCTCTGAGTGACAGTAGAGGGTTCGACCTGGACACAAGCAATAAGCAGACTGGTTTAAGTGAAGGACACATTTCCAGATTTAAGTTAAAATGACATTTTGAGAAATGTTGACTTAAGAGATTTCAAATGGAATTAAATTTGAGATGAAATATCGAGAATAAAATAATCGAAATAGAGTAAAAAAGATTTTTCTCTTATTAATCAACGGATGTCGTGCAATGACATCGACCATTTCTTTTTTTTTTTAAACTCTATTTATCCCCGTAAGGCAATTGGCGCTCCAAGCAGTCAACCTCAGGAGCAGCGACCCGCATGCCCCTGACGGAGCAGGGGTCTTGTGTCTTGTCCATTGCACATGTTGCACGCAGGAGCTGGGGATGGAACCCTCAACCTTCCAGTTTGAGAGATGAAAACTCTACCCACTGAGCCCAATTGAAAAGACAGGTGGAATGCCTCAGTTTGGACTTGGTTGTCTTTCAACTGGATGGTTGGGGGTTTGATCCCCAAGTCCTGCAGCCACATGTCTGATGTGTCCTTGGGCAAGACTGTAGCATCAGTGTGTGAATGTGTATGAATGGATGAGTTAACACTGATGGACTCTTTACTCTGCAGCAGCCTCTACCATCAGTGTGTGAATGTGTAGGTGTGACCTGCGGTGTACAATCACGGAGTAGTCAGATAAGTATTTAAGCTCCAGTTCATTTACCATTCACACCACATTCAGCGAATCGGACATTTCCATTTGCCGTCCTGACTGAAAATAACAACAAATAAAACTCTGCCAGAGGATGATAAAGAAACACACCAGACAACTCTACATAATAAATTGTTTCAGAATCTGTGGATCAATAAATATATATCATCTACCAATTCTTAAAATCCCTGAAATCTCAAGATTTTTTTTTTCAATGTTGGAAAAAAATGTTAAAGTACAGTTTTGAGATTGAGGGTTCTCCTGTCATGATTTTTTTCTTTTTCTTTTTTTTTTTTAACAGGCTACAAACTTTCAGAATAATTATGTACATTGTCTAACTTTATTGATTTACAAGTTTAAAGGCTCGGTTGGTAATTTTCTCCAGAAACACTTTGTAATATTGTAGTTGATATTAAGGTTAGGTCCTTTCTTTAACTGTTATTAGAAGTAGCAAAGAGCTGACCCAAGAGATTTCAATGAATTCCTCAAAATTATTGTCTTTTATCATTTGCACCTTTCTATTTATATTGTTATATTTCTAATCATATATTATATTATATATATATTATTTGTATTTGTATGTCTTTCTCTGTTACCTGCCGAGAAACAACAGATGGAAACTTCTGCTATAATCTGACATCTTTTACAGCTGTTCATTAATATACACTGTCCCTAACAAATGAATAAAATAAGTAAACAAAAAATAATACATAAATAAAATAAATAAATACATAAACAAATAATACATACATACAAATAAATGAATAAACAAATAATACATAAAATAAATTCATAAATCAATGAATAAATAAAATAAAGTACACACGAATAATGCTTTTATAAAACATGAATTATTTTTTTCAAAGTAATAATAATAATTAATAATAATAATTGATTTCTTAATTATTGATTGATTATCGGCCGTATTTCTCCTCCGTGAAGTGATTACAAAATAATAATAATAGTAATTACCGAGAAAGTTTGGCGTGACGGGATTTTGCCGGAAGTACCTCACTTCCGGCTTCCGGGCAGATTTTCCGTCCGGCTCCGCGGACTCAAGGAGAGAAAGGTAAGCGCCGCGCGCCCATGAGAGAAATCTTTATTTAAATGTTCAGAGTTACAGGTGAGTGTGAGGTGGCTGGGGAGGGGAGAGTCTGCAGCAGTGAAGTCTTTGTTTGTCTTTTTAGTCTGAAGAGAAGTTAAACTTTCTTCATGCTGTGTTTTCAGGGATTAGCTAGCCGTCTGCTAGCATCCCATGCTAACGCGACGTGTGTGATCTTTCTCCACTTTATCAAAACAAACAATCAAACAGCCCGTCAGATTGCAGCCAAATGTCCTCTCAGAGACAGGTCACACAGGCGAGTTATACCTGCTGTAAGTCCTCCAGCTGGCTGTGTTGTTGTTTACACCGGTGCTAACTGCTAGTTAGCTTCACAGCAGCTAGCCGTGAGATCACTCCGCCAGGTGAGATCAGCCTCCTGACTCAAACCACCAACACCCGTGTCCTCGCTGTTTAAACCACATGTTGTTGTTCATAACGTGACACCTGAGACCACGTGACAGCGACGCTACCTCTCCGGAAACACGTCATTTCAGTTGACCTACCCGGGCTGCTCTTAGGAAGTCATGCTGTGACATAGGAGACGAGTGTTTTGTGATGGCAACACGTGACATCACCTGTGACAGCTCCCTTCAACCTGTGAGGAAATCGCGTGGTTGCTGGCGGAATGTGACGTCACTATTCTGGTGTCAGCGCGTGCTGCTGTTTGAAGCCGGTCACAGCTGACTCCCGGAAGCGGGTTCTAGTGACGTCATTTACTGTCGGAGCCGATGTCATTTGAGGTGTGGTTCATGTGACAAACACGTGGTCAACCAGATAAGGCCAATAGAACAACAACAAGTGTGTGTGAGTGTACTGTTGGTTTGGTGTGTGTGTGTGTGTGTGTGTGTGTGTGGGGGGGGGGGGGGGTTGCTGTGTTTGTGTGTACTGTTGGTGTGTGTGTGTGTGTTGTTTGCTGTGTGTGTGTACTGTTGGTTTGTTGTGTGTGTGTACTGTTGGTTTGCTGTGTGTGTGTGTATACTGTTGGTTTCCTTTGTGTGTGTGTGTGTACTGTTGGTTTGTTGTGTGTGTGTGTACTGTTGGTTTGTTGTGTGTGTGTACTGTTGGTTTGCAGTGTGTGTGTGTGTGTACTGTTGGTTTGTTGTGTGTGTGTACTGTTGGTTTGTTGTGTGTGTGTACTGTTGGTTTGTTGTGTGTGTGTGTACTGTTGGTTTGTTGTGTGTGTGTACTGTTGGTTTGTTGTGTGTGTGTGTACTGTTGGTTTGTTGTGTGTGTGTGTACTGTTGGTTTGTTGTGTGTGTGTGTACTGTTGGTTTGTTGTGTGTGTGTACTGTTGGTTTGTTGTGTGTGTGTACTGTTGGTTTGTTGTGTGTGTGTGTGTGCGTTACATCGACGCCGTGCCCTCGGCGTAGACCCGACGTTGTTGTTGATCATTTATTGTTCTGTGTCAAGGGAACGCGTTGCTCTGCAGTTCACCGCCAAGCAGCTAGGGGGCAGTTTACATTTGCAGAGGTCGTCTGTCCGACAACTAAACCAATCAAAACGGGTGAATTTAACACTCGTGAGCTCACTGACGAACCTGGATGGACAAATTCACTTTCGTTACTTTCGAATGTCAATCAGCCGATCTTCTTCGCCGTATACAACCTTTTAATATTTCCGTCGTTACCGGAAAGTAACTGCTAGAAATGACGCTCTGAGCGGACCAATCGCAGTCCTTGCGGTTTGCGTCGACGCGTTGTCAGGATTTGAGGCCAGTTGTTCACGATGCTGCATGAACTCCAGACGGTCGTACCCTTCAGGTCGTTCTCATGGGTGCATGAAATCGTGAAAGGGTCTTTTCAAACGGACAGCGTAATCCGTTGTACACGGTAATAATTAAAGAGTGTGTGTTGAATTAAACGTTGAGGAGCACATTTCTCCCTCTCTGTATCTCCAGCACTGCAGCAGGCCATGGACTCATTAAGCCAGTGACTCATTTAATTCTTTCCCTCTGATTTAAAGCAGGCAGCAGAGTTGACTCAGCTCTGAGCAGAGTTTGCACTAAAGCTTTATTTAGTGTAACAGTTGAGCAAGGAACAGGAACTCTAATGTGTTTTTAAAGCATGTAAGATATCTGCAGACTAACTCGTCCTACGTTGGTGACGTGATATCGAGCTTCTCCTGGGCGGGTCACAGGTGTGCGTGCAGAGAGAGGATCATGCAACAGTCGTAGGCGCACGTTTCACTGTAGTGGTGCTGGTGGCTGGATCTCAGCGGGGCTGCATCAGACCGGCTCAAATGACTCGACTGTGTGAGGAGGAGGAGGAGGAGGGTGGGGGTGCCTCCTCGCATAACCTTCCCCACGACGTGGGGCCAGATAGGTACCGGCTGTGTCAGTGTCTGCGGTCCAACTCAAGTCGTCATTGTGTCACTCTGTCAGTATGAAGAAGGATGTGCTTGTCTTCCCAGCTGACTGGACTTCTCAGATTCTTTTTTTTTTTTTTTTTTTTTTTTTACTACCTGGCCTCCATGTTTGTGGATGACCGTCTGTCCTGGCCCTCACTGATATCGCTGACATTCTCAGAGGCTCCGGTTTAATGGGACGAGCGAGCCAAATGCATGTCAGTGTTTCTCAAAGCTTGGCATTTAATCGGGCTGTTTGGAAACCCCTCTTTATCTATTTGTCTTCTTGTGTTTGTGTGCTGGAGTCATGGTAACAGTGGCGACTACAACCATTTCTGCAGACTGATTTCCTCGTCCTTTAAAACAGACCGAAGTCCCTGATTCATCATGAGTCAGGCTGTTTTCTCTGCTGCTGCTGTGAGTGTAACGCTGTGTGGGTCAGTGGCAGAGATAATGTAGGCTTCGGCTATAAATACCAAATGTGTGGCTGCGGCAAGAACAACAACTCCACCGAAGCAAAACATTCATAGTTTGATCTGTTCTGAAGAAGTGCAGCATGTTGGCGTCTAGTTTGAGATGTTTTAGTGCTCATACTAAACACAAAGTGAGGGCTGAATAGTGAACTCTGTGCGTCGACTCGTCCAGTTACTCACTAAACAAATCTACCTGGTACACATGGAGGTGTATGTCGGTGTATGTCGGTGTATGGAGGTGTTGGAGGTGTATGGAGGTGTATGGAGGTGTTGGAGGTGTATGGAGGTGTATGGAGGTGTTGGAGGTGTATGGAGGTGTTGGAGGTGTATGGAGGTGTTGGAGGTGTATGGAGGTGTATGGAGGTGTATGGAGGTGTATGGAGGTGTTGGAGGTGTATGGAGGTGTTGGAGGTGTATGGAGGTGTATGGAGGTGTATGGAGGTGTATGGAGGTGTATGGAGGTGTTGGAGGTGTATGGAGGTGTTGGAGGTGTATGGAGGTGTATGGAGGTGTATGGAGGTGTTGGAGGTGTATGGAGGTGATGGAGGTGTATGGAGGTGTTGGAGGTGTATGGAGGTGTATGGAGGTGTTGGAGGTGTATGGAGGTGTTGGAGGTGTATGGAGGTGATGGAGGTGTATGGAGGTGTTGGAGGTGTATGGAGGTGTTGGAGGTGTATGGAGGTGTATGGAGGTGTTGGAGGTGTATGGAGGTGTATGGAGGTGTTGGAGGTGTATGGAGGTGTATGGAGGTGTTGGAGGTGTATGGAGGTGTTGGAGGTGTATGGAGGTGTATGGAGGTGTTGGAGGTGTATGAAGGTGTTGGAGGTGTATGGAGGTGTATGGAGGTGTTGGAGGTGTATGGAGGTGTTGGAGGTGTATGGAGGTGTATGGAGGTGTTGGAGGTGTATGGAGGTGTTGGAGGTGTATGGAGGTGTATGGAGGTGTTGGAGGTGTTGGAGGTGTTGGAGGTGTATGGAGGTGTATGGAGGTGTATGGAGGTGTTGGAGGTGTATGGAGGTGTATGGAGGTGTATGGAGGTGTTGGAGGTGTATGGAGGTGTTGGAGGTGTATGGAGGTGTATGGAGGTGTATGGAGGTGTTGGAGGTGTTGGAGGTGTTGGAGGTGTATGGAGGTGTATGTCGGTGTATGGAGGTGTTGGAGGTGTTGGAGGTGTATGGAGGTGTATGGAGGTGTATGGAGGTGTATGGAGGTGTTGGAGGTGTATGGAGGTGTATGGAGGTGTATGGAGGTGTATGGAGGTGTATGGAGGTGTTGGAGGTGTATGGAGGTGTATGTTTCACAGAGTTTCCCACAGAAGGACGCGTGAAGGACACACTTGGGGGGGGAGACGAGTGCAACTCGCAGCTGGACAGTGCTTTTATTGCAATGTCATTCTAACCATATTTTTTACTTTATTTCATTTGTTTTATGAAAATGTTGAATTTATGTTTGTAAGTCATTTAAAATGAATGAATGAAATGCAGAGTTGTTCCAGCACAATTCAGGCAAATAATCAAATAATCAAAGCAGCTCATTCAATTGTGCAAACGTAAACAAGCAGCCACGGCTGTGTGGCGTGTGCATCACTCCCCCCCCCCCCCCCCCCCCCCTCGGTTTCCCACCGACAGCTTACGTTCAGAAGCGATTCCCGGGGGGGGCATTTCACGGGGTAATGCATCACAACTTCTTCTCTTACATCCCCTTGCAAGTGACAGCTTTTGATTTCTTTTCACTTATTTACAGGAAGATATTTTGACTCGTTCTCAAAAGGTCCCGCAGAGGCTAAACAAGGAAGAGTCAAAGCATACCACGTGATGCGTCTGAACGAATCACGTTATCAGAAACCAATGAAATTACTTGTGACGTGTACCTGTGATGAAAAATACTTTGCCCCACTGTATCAGTCATGACGGACATGACAGAGTAGCTGTCACGCAGCACGTCCCGTTAGAATGCTAACTTTAAGACAAATTTACGAGAAATCTAATGCTGCGACCAGACAAAATAAAATACACACATAAATGTATTATTTGGATATTTTCTTAGTAGTTTGAAAGATTACATGTTCAGGGACTGAATCAGCCCCAAATCTCCAAAATGAGCAGTGCATGTGGTGTTTTTACCTGCCGTGTCTCGCTTTGAGCTGTTAGCTAAACCTCTGGACCGGCTCTGTTTGTTGATGATACAGCCTGATACCACACGATGGTGTTTGGTTAAAGGTGAAGCATGTCACCCTGAGCCCGAGTGGTTAAGATTGGTACTGCAGTCCATAAATGAAAACGCATCAGTGATTCTGTTTTTCTCTCTGTGTTCATTTTTAGGAAAATTAGTTCCTCGGTGTAACTACACAAGGACCCAAGATTCTTCAATGTGAGTAAACACCTGACTCGATCAGGAAATATCTGCTTTTACGTGAGTGACCCTCTCTGCCTCGTTCCTCGCCCTCTGCGGCGGTCTAACCCCAAGCTCTCTTTTCTCTGTGGTTGTCAGATATGTACACAGGTCCACATCTGCCTCCCCATGCAGAACTCCATGAAATGAATAAAGCGCCACAGCCTATAACAGGACCCCCCTCCCACCCCCACCCTGCCCCCTCCCCTGGTCTGTCACAGGTAAGAAACCCTGCTGAGCTTGTGTGTGTGTGTGTGTGTGTGTATGTGTATGTATCAGGTCCCAGAATGAACAAAGACGGCTGAGCTGAGGTATGATGCTCACCTTCTCACTTCCTACACTTCCTGCGTCCCACTCTTCTGCTGTTGATGTCACTTCCTGTCTCTTGCAGCCCTCCTTCCCCCCCGGGCAGCCCCCTTCTGTTGTGTTTGCCACCCCACCACCTCCACAAATGAACCCAGCACCACAGACCCGACAGGTAGGCCTTCCCACCGCTCAGCTGCAGAGTTTCCTGCTTTGTTGTGATTCAGGATGTGAAGTCTCTTCTTGCTGCTTCAAATGTCCCTGAGTGCATTTTCTGCTCCTCGCTGCAGCTCTCTGATATCTTCCCGATCAGTGTCCTCCTGTTAATGCTTCTTATTCGACCTGCGTTTTGAGCGGTCCGTGTCGGCCTGTCCTTCGTGCTCTACATCACTGAGTTTCACAGCTGACCTGCAATTTTTAAACTCTCCCTCCTTAAAGCTCGATTAAGTGGTGCCGTGATGGAAAAAAAACCGTAACACTAACGATAAATGTTCTGGCGAGAGACCCACCCTACCTGCTGGTGCCAACTGTCACCAGGTTTCTGCAGAGGCCATTAGGTAGTTTGAGTACTAGAGTACTCATTCATTAGGTAATTCGAGTACTCGAGTACTCGTTCATTAGGTAGTTTGAGTACTAGAGTACTCGTTCATTAGGTAATTCGAGTACTTGAGTACTCGTTCACTAGGTAATTCGAGTACTCGAGTACTCGTTCATTAGGTAGTTTGAGTACTAGAGTACTCGTTCATTAGGTAATTCGAGTACTCGAGTACTCGTTCATTAGGTAATTTGAGTACTCGAGTACTCGTTCACTAGGTAATTCGAGTACTCGAGTACTCGTTCATTAGGTAATTTGAGTACTAGAGTACTCGTTCATTAGGTAATTCGAGTACTTGAGTACTCGTTCACTAGGTAATTCGAGTACTTGAGTACTCGTTCACTAGGTAATTCGAGTACTAGAGTACTCGTTCATTAGGTAGTTTGAGTACTAGAGTACTCGTTCATTAGGTAATTTGAGTACTCGAGTACTCGTTCATTAGGTAATTTGAGTACTAGAGTACTCGTTCATTAGGTAATTCGAGTACTCGAGTACTCGTTCATTAGGTAATTTGAGTACTCGAGTACTCGTTCATTAGGTAATTTGAGTACTTGAGTACTCGTTCATTAGGTAATTTGAGTACTTGAGTACTCGTTCATTAGGTAATTTGAGTACTTGAGTACTCGTTCATTAGGTAATTCGATGACTGTAAATTGCCATCTCTACTCCGCACATTGTGTCGCTGATTGCTGCTCGACTTGTTAACGCTCGTGTTTCCACATCTTGCTGTGGTCCATGTCCAGGAGCTCGCTGAAGGCAAGTGTCAAGCTAAACAGAACAGATTGACCTGGACAGGAAGTCAGACAAGGAGCAACGCACAGCGTCAGATGAATTTCAAAATAAAACACACTACATAGGCGCGCCGTCTGAAGGACAAATTCTCCTCAGAAAGCAATGGAACCATGTTTTTGCACGCCGTCAGGTGGAGCTAAACCACGGCGCCGATGCACAGACTATGTTGGCGGTTCGATGCTGAAAGGCTTTTCTGATGAAAGTGATTACTTGTCGTTTGAGTAAATGTGGAGAGCAAAGCATGGATCTCGTGCTTTTTGTCTTTAACCTTTGTCCTGTCTGCTTCTCCTCCTCTAGTTTGCCCCCGGGCCCCGACCTTTACACCAACAGGTACTAACAGCACAGTCGATGACCTGCGGGTTGTGGGAGGGGCTACACACTGTCCTTTGACTTGAGTACTAACATCTGAAGAGTGAACATCCTCACAGAGAGAAACGCTCCCCTCGCTGGCGTGCACTCTCGCTGCTCCAGGACGAACCGAGCCTGAGCGCGTCAACCTTTTGTTCACAACGTCGTAATACAACGCATGCATGGCAAGGCTTCACGTGAAACGTGCTCAGTTTACAAGACAGTATATATATAGATATATATCTATATATATATATATAGACAATGTTGCACACGGTCCCTTTACAAACAAAGTTAATAATAATAAAACATATGTAGGTCATAAATACCTCGTAAGTCTTCATGTTCTCAAACAAGACGTCGCATCAAATCTCACAGTTCAGAAAGTTTCACAGTTTTCTGTCACGAGAGAAAAAACATTATCAGCAAAAACATCGATTTATCATCTGATGGTTAATGTTCTCAGCTCGCCTTGACTTTGCATGCTAACGCATCCTTTATCTGATCCGCAAAGCAAACAAATGAAACACTACAAACACAGAGTTTCACTTTGAGCATTAATAAAGGAACAAGAACGAATGTTTTCAGGTTAAAGTGCGGGCTGTGAGCTTTTCTTAAAATGTGCTCTGTGTAGTTCTAAAAAGTCGGGCGGGGCGTGATACTTATAGCTAGGTGTCTCAAACCTGGAGCTGTAGAAAAGAAAGGATGCGATCATATAGGAAGGAGGTAAAAGTTTGCACACTGCCGTTCACACCATGATCAGGAAGCGTGCAGACACAGATGACTAACACAAACTCCATGTTGAGTGATCCGTTGTCCTCTTGTATTCTCCAGTTTCAGTCTCATTCGAGTCGTGCCTGTTAACTGCATGCTGCTTGTTGATTTGCTGCTGAGCTCGGAGCAGACACTTTCTGGGCGCTTTGCATTAACTTATTGTGCTGCTCTCTTTTTCTCGACCCCCCCCCCCCCCCCCCCCTTTTTGCTTCTTTCTGATGTTTCTCTGTTTGTGATCTGTGTGTGTGTGCTGCTGAAGGGAAGCTTCAGGTCGCTACAGGTAACTCCATTTCCTCTATCTTAAAGTTTTTCTCCGTTTTCTCCCCCCTCTCTTTGAGGAGTGTATTTGTATTGTCTTAGTATCGGGTGTTGTTTCGCTCTGTTGGCTTGGTGTGATTTTTCCTGGACATGGTGAGCGGCTCCCAAGCCAGCAGCAGCATGTCAATGAGGAGACTCTGAATGAACCAGCACTAGCTGCTTTAGCTCTTGTGGCAGGCAGAGCTGCTATGTTTCCAGATGGAGTCTAATCACTGATTGATGGTCAAGCTATGAGGCGAGCGTCCAGGCGAGACAAACTAGCTCCAATCAGAGTTAAAACATCACAAGAGAATGGGGGATGGTTTTTATTTCTTAGGTTTCAGAAAGGTAACAAGTCTTTTTGTCTCTCTGTTGAACCGCTTCCATTCATTTCCTCCTTTCCCATGTCTTCTTTATTCCTCCATTCGTTCCTTCTCCCTCCTTGTCCACCTCGCTCTCCTCCCCTCCCTCTTCAGCCCTACTTCACCAACAGGACCAGCCTGCCTCCGAGCAGCGGGCCCCGGGGTGTCCCACCCAGCAGTGGTCCTCGGCCTGTGACACCCACCCATGTCTACCAGGCGGGCCCCGGCTCCCGCATGATGATGATCCCCGGGCAGCAGCTGCCGTTCCCCAGCTCACCACAGGGACCCGCCTACTTTATACCTGGACAGGTAGGGGATCAGAGCGCTGTTTTAAAAACGGGAATCATACTAACATTTTTTTTTTACTTACTTTTAATTATGGAGTGAAATGTAGAGGGGCTGGAAATTAACATCTGGCAGGTCTTTGTCAGATTGTCTGTTCAGTTTGGGACTCGAGGGAAATCTGGTTCAGTTAAAAATATGATCTTGGAATCGAACCAAGATCCTGCGCTAACATCTCTGTAGCGTAACGTCCTGCGCTGATGTCTTTGTAGCGTAACGTCCTGCGCTGATGTCTTTGTAGCATAACGTCCTGCGCTAACATCTCTGTAGCGTAACGTGCTGCGCTGATGTCTTTGTAGCGTAACGTGCTGCGCTGATGTCTTTGTAGCGTAACGTGCTGCGCTGATGTCTTTGTAGCGTAACATCCTGCGCTGATGTCTTTGTAGTGTAACGTGCTGCGCTGATGTCTTTGTAGCATAACGTCCTGCGCCAACGTCTTTGTAGCGTAACGTCCTGCGCTGATGTCTTTGTAGCGTAACATCCTGCGCCGACGTCTTTGTAGCGTAACGTCCTGCGCTGATGTCTTTGTAGCGTAACATCCTGCGCCAACGTCTTTGTAGCGTAACATCCTGCGCTGATGTCTTTGTAGCGTAACGTGCTGCGCTGATGTCTTTGTAGCATAACGTCCTGCGCCAACGTCTTTGTAGCGTAACATCCTGCGCTGATGTCTTTGTAGTGTAACGTGCTGCGCTGATGTCTTTGTAGCATAACGTCCTGCGCCAACGTCTTTGTAGCGTAACGTCCTGCGCTGATGTCTTTGTAGCGTAACATCCTGCGCCGACGTCTTTGTAGCGTAACGTCCTGCGCTGATGTCTTTGTAGCGTAACGTCCTGCGCCAACGTCTTTGTAGCGTAACATCCTGCTTCGACGTCTCTGTAGCGTAACGTCCTGCTGCGACGTCTTTGTAGCGTAACGTCCCGCGCTGTCGTCTTTGTAGCGTAACGTGCTGCACTGATGTCTTTGTAGCATAACGTGCTGCGCCAACGTCTTTGTAGCGTAACATCCTGCGCTGATGTCTCTGTAGCGTAACGTCCTGCGCTGATGTCTTTGTAGCGTAACATCCTGCGCTGATGTCTCTGTAGCGTAACGTCCTGCACTGATGTCTTTGTAGCGTAACATCCTGCGCTGATGTCTCTGTAGTGTAACGTCCTGCGCCAACGTCTTTGTAGCGTAACATCCTGCGCCAACGTCTTTGTAGCGTAACGTCCTGCGCTGATGTCTTTGTAGCGTAACGTCCTGCGCTGATGTCTTTGTAGCGTAACATCCTGCGCCGACGTCTTTGTAGCGTAACGTCCTGCGCTGATGTCTTTGTAGCGTAACATCCTGCTTCGACGTCTCTGAAGCGTAACGTCCTGCGCTGATGTCTTTGTAGCGTAACGTGCTGCGCTGATGTCTTTGTAGCGTAACGTCCTGCGCCGACGTCTTTGTAGCATAACGTCCTGCGCTGATGTCTTTGTAGCGTAACATCCTGCTCCGACGTCTTTGTAGCGTAACATCCTGCGCTGATGTCTTTGTAGCGTAACGTCCTGCGCCAACATCTTTGTAGCGTAACATCCTGCGCTGATGTCTTTGTAGCGTAACGTCCTGCGCTGATGTCTTTGTAGCGTAACATCCTGCGCCGACGTCTTTGTAGCGTAACGTCCTGCGCTGATGTCTTTGTAGCGTAACGTCCTGCGCCAACGTCTTTGTAGCGTAACATCCTGCGCCGACGTCTTTGTAGCGTAACATCCTGCGCCGACGTCTTTGTAGCGTAACGTCCTGCTGCGACGTCTTTGTAGCGTAATGTCCTGCGGCGACGTCTTTGTAGTGTAACGTCCTGCTCCGACGTCTTTGTAGCGTAACGTCCTGCTCTGACGTCTTTGTAGTGTAACGTCCTGCTCCGACGTCTTTGTAGCGTAACGTCTTGCGGCGACGTCTTTGTAGCGTAAAGTCCTGCTGCAACGTCTTTGTAGCGTAACGTCCTGCGGCGACGTCTTTGTAGCGTAACGTCCTGCGCTGCCAACTTTGTAGTGTAACGTCCTGCTCCGACGTCTTTGTAGCGTAACGTCCTGCGCCGCCTACTTTGTAGCGTAACGTCCTGCTCTGACGTCTTTGTAGCATAATGTCCTGCTCCAACGTCTTTGTAGCGTAACGTCCTGCGCCGACGTCTTTGTAGCATAATGTCCTGCTCCAACGTCTTTGTAGCGTAACGTCCTGCGCCGCCTACTTTGTAGCGTAACGTCCTGCTCTGACGTCTTTGTAGCGTAACGTCCTGAGCTGACATCCTTGAAGTGCATCAGGTTGCAAGTGCGGCAGCAAATGAGACGATTTAAACAGCGAGCAACTGGTTGGTTAGTTTTATTAACTGCCAATAAAAAGCCTGTAAGACACTCAGTTAACGGTCTGCTGTTTGAATAATACTTTTGTTCCTCTTCTCTTCCCGATTTATCTTTAGTACCCGTCTGCAACATACGTGGCCACGCCCCAGCAGTATCCAGTCCCCGCAGGAACACCGGGTTTCTACCCTGGGACCAGCCCCGCTGAATATGGTACTTACGGTAAGAGGCTCTACCTGGGGCCTCACACACACACACACACACACACACACTCACTCACACACGCACACCTTTTCTTGTTGTTACTGTGAAGGTTTCAGCAGTGTCACTTTGGAGCCGGGAAGGTCATGGACCAATGCATTTGTTGAGTCACATGTGACTCTTCTTAGCCAATCAGGTTGTCTTACTCAGAGCAGGCACAGCGAGTGACCAGGTGAGCCTGACAATCCAGAAACGCATGGAGCAGCGAGCAGAGAGAGAAGTCAAAGATTGTTGAGGCGGAGTGAGGTGGCTCACTCTGTGGGCAAGTTCGTTGCTGAAACTTGTGGTCAAAGATTTAGACACGGACAGGAGGGCCCACTCTTGATTTATTTTGTTTTGTGGCGGGGTTCTCTTCTTAAACACCCAGAAAAGGTTGAAAAACACACACACATGCGTAGTCGCAGACTTTGATTGGTGGATTTATTTTTCACCGGCCTCCACAAGTGCACAATATTTACCAAAAAAAATGGGAAAAACCGAAAACAAAAAAAAATAGAAAAAAAAACATTTAAAAGAAATTTACAAAACTCCCACATGAGTATTTAGCAAACAAAGAATTTTCTCTCTGTAACCTGGAGTCAACTGGCCGAAGGTCTCAAGCAGCCTTCTTTTTAAACAAAAAGCCCCTCCCTCCGGGCCTTATGATTTTACATAATATTTCCAAACCGTTTTAACATGTGCCTCACCACTGACTTACCCCTTTAAATGAACATTTTATTCATAAGACAGCAACATTTCTGTAGATATTTAAAAACAAACATTTCAACAATCAATGACATCACGTGATTGTAATCGAGCGCCACGTCCGCCTATTTACCTGGCGGAAATGGACCGCCTCTGTTTGGTTCAGAACGGGACGCTGCGGAGCGCATCTCCAACGCCCTACATGGTGAGGGCGCCGAGAGTTGATATAAATGTATGAAAATCAAAAGAAATAGAGCTCACAAGTGTACACCCTTGGTCGCGCTGTGGAACGGGAAGGAGGAAGATGATGATGTGTTTGTTGAACTGAACATGTTTGGACTGAATTGGAGGGTTATTTTCTTGTCAGGTTTGTTTGATTTGTGTAAAGACGCTGCATGTTTCAGTCGATAACCGTTGGGATGTGTGCTGCCCATCCTGTGTGCTCTCACTCCCTCTGAAGGTGGCCTGAGGTCATTGCACAAAAAGAAGTGATGATGTCCTGAAAGCAAACTTGCTGACCCCCCACAAGCAGGCATCTGAACTATGTGTAGTCTTTGTTTAAACTGTAGCTCATCAGCAGTACAATGCACTGGCCTGAATACAGCACAGTGCAGAGGCCGGCTTTCCCTTGTCCCCCTCTCTTTTGTTCTTTCACTGTACTCTGTGCAAGGTAACTTCATCAACCCCTCTGCACTGACTTTTTGGATCAGGTTTGATTTTCTGCTCATCTGTCCTGCTTGTGCGTGTTTCTGGCGTGTTCCTACATCGAACCGCCAGCACTTACAGTTCAAAGAGCGGCTAATAAAATGGGGTCGCTGACGTCGTGAAACACACGTGCAAGCGATCGGGAGAGTTCTGCAGCTCCTCTCGCAACAGGTGGAGCTGTCCTCGCACGGCCTCTCTTCATGTGGACGGACGCCGTTGTGTTTTTATTTGAAAGAGTGTAGAAGGCAAACTATCATCGTCAGTGCTTGATCACGTGACGAGGCCTCGTACTGCGAGCTATCACAACGTGCAAAGGCCTTCTGAGCCAACTCTATTTATTCTGATGTCCAACAGAGGTGTTGTCTTTTTCATACTGGGTATTTGAACTACTCAGTCTCATGTGTTCGTGTCAGAGGTTGTGTGTCACATCATTTTGCTAGCTGGGTTAACGTGAGCTGCTATTTAACAGCTTTGGCCCGGATGATGAAGACGACGATGACTAAAATGTCCGATGGGGAAATAAACCAAAAAGAAAAGAATGATGGCACATCACATGGATTATATTGACAGACCTTTAAATGTCTTTACAGGTCAAACACAAGCGGAATCATTTTCCTTTCTTTGCTCCACTCTGTGCGTCGCAGTTAGTGCCGCTTTTTGTAAATCACACCTCATGTCCAACTAGCGACTTTTTGTTGTTGTTGAGTGCTCCGCAATTTATTGTGCAACTGCTCTGAGCGCAGTTTTCAGAGAGGCGCTGTTTAATATGTCTTCTGTGTGTCTGCTGGGGTAGGACCCGGGGTCTTAGACTCTTGTTTTGAACGAGGCTGATTATCATAGAGTGACTGGTTGTGTCATTTAAACAGCACTGACGCTCACAGACGCTGTTTGCTCAGAGAGCTGTGCTGGTGCATGTTGTGATGACTTTGTAAGAACGAGTCGCAGTATGGGCAGAGCGTTGCTGATTGCTGAAAGGAGACGGTGAATTAACAGAAGCGTGTGTGGTTTGCGTGTGCTTGTTATTGCTGCTAAATGCTATTGAAGAGATGTTGGGTAGTCTTTCGACTCGGCCTGGATTCTTGGAGGTCAAAAGAATAGTGTATAGTGAACTCTGCTTGCAGGTTACATGACCCTAAATAACTGGTCATGGTAGACATGGCTTCTTGGGTCTCCTCTCCTCTCCTCACCGGGCTCTGAAGTGTTTCAGGTCGTCTGCCCCCGCACCCCCTCTGACATGCTGCTGTCCCTCCGACCACTCAGCCCTGACACACACGTGTATCTATTTTTAAGACGCCCCCCCCCCCCCCAGAGCTGAGTGATTTGCTTAACTCATCCCTCAGAGAGCCTGCCTATTTTGTAATAGGCTGCAGAATCAATATACAGGACTAAGCTCATGGGGGTGGGCCCAATTGGATCACATTGGTCCATCCAACAGAAACTATTGTAATTTATTCAGAATTCTGCTTCAGAAAATGTGTGCTCAAACAGGCCGTTTGGAGATGTTCCCTTCATGACATCACAAAGGGCAGTAGCCCCTCCCCCAGGTGGGTGACACTCCCACAGCTAGGTGTTTGTTCTGCCCTCTGAGTCTGCCTTCTCACCGTAAACAATAGGACATGGAGCCAGAAAGCAGCGAGTACACCCGAGCCCTTCCAGAGAGGGGGCGTGGGCAGACACAGCTCATTTACATATTTAAAGCTACAGACACAGAAACAGCCTGTTCTGAGCAGGGCTGAAATAGAGGGGTTTATAGACATGATCAAATACAGGATCAGAGTGGATTTACAACAACACACTTCACACACATGATGAAGAGGAGCGAGGACACTGATTTAAAGTTGAGGAGGAGGAGATCATGTGACCTTTAAGTTCAGGTATCAAAACTTGGTAATGTATCACACCTTCAGTCTGTACACCTCTAACGTCTCTGCACCCTGGATCAGATCTGCTTTCCAGAGCAGCTTTCAGGCAAAAGTGAGCCACTGTGCATGAGAAGTGAATAACTCTGCTCGCCTGCCAAAACTCTCCAGAGGGAGGAAGGGAGGGAGGGAGGAAGGTGGAAAAAAAAAGTGAAAGACTGGGAGGAATCAGGAAGGTCAGAGGGAGGAGCGAAACAGAGACACGCTGGAAGAGGGAGGGCTGGGAGTGAAAAGAAGTCATTCTGAGAGGGCACCTGTAGAGAGGGCAGGAAGACGAAGTTAGAGAGGGGGTTTGGACAGAAACCCCCTCTCCCTTTTTTCCTGTACGCAGTTTTGCATTTAGTTGACAATTCAGCATGGGGAATCGAGGGTCTCAAGAGCAGCACGACTCCGAGGGTAGGTCTTGGCACTCCCTCACCTACCTTTTTCCAGTCTCCTTCCTCACTTTAGTCGTGTTGTTTCAAGTATTAACCACCCTGTAAAATCTCCTCCTGTTTTCTTGGTTTCTGGGTTTGTGCGTGCTCCTTTCTCCGACCGTCTGCCCGTCTTCACTCTCTCTCTTCCCTTGGCCGGTGTGGGGTTTTGACTATATTTAGGCCGTGCTGCTCCTGGTCAACAATGCAGACTCAGTAATGTGAGTTAGACTGAAATGCCTGCAGAGGGGGAGCGAGGCCAAGCAGGAGCTAGCTTAGCACTGGGCTGAAAGAGAGGCCTCTTCATTTTGAGGACTTTTTTTTTTTTTGCCCCAGTTCTTTGAAAGTGAGCCACTGGTTCTGAAGTGTAGCTGAGGCCAGTTACAAGGCCAGGTAATCTCGCTGAATGGCTGGTTGTCTTGTTGACATTATTGACTGGCTGAGCCAACAGATGTTCTTTGGACTTGTGGTAGCTTTTTTTTTTTTTCTTGGCCAGCATGGCAGCAGCTTTCTCACTGAGGTTGTGAATGCGTTGAGTCCTTAACCTTTGGAAAAATATGTCTGACCCTCCGTCCATTTTGCTCTGCTGGACGGAGGGTCAGTCTGCTTCTGATAACTTTAGGCCAACATGGGGGGGTTATTTTAAAGCTTTGAGGCGATGATGTTGCCCCCTCAAGTTGTTTTCAACTTGTTGCTTGACAAACAGATTGACGTTATTTTTAGAGCGAGTACTCTACTGCGAAATGGGCCTGGAGGAAATGAAGCACATTGAGTTTGTGGAACTGTGAGTGATGGGGAGAATGGTAAATTGTTTAATTACATTCACCTGATGCTTGACGGCAGTCATCTGTTACTCCACATGGAGGCATGTGGTGCAAAATCCCAGTACTTTAATTTTGAAAAGATCGCTTAAAGCTCCTGTGACGACTTTCTAGCTGCTTATGAAACAGACTGACATTCATGCCAGCGCCTCTTCATGACCTACAAACGAGACAACCAGCGAGCAGATTTATTATTTCTATTTTGTGAAATCTAATGCCTGTGAACGCTGCATTAGGGTCGTGGTCAGACTGTTTAATTTGACTGTTGCTGACTTGCTGAGACATAATCAAGGGACACGATGATCCCCTGTCTGTCCCGCCTTCAGAGGTTGTAACAGAGGCGTTACAGAGGACTCCTCTGTAACGCCTCTGTTACAACCTCTGAGAGGAGAGACGAGATCAGCTGAGCCAGCAGAGCAGCACAGCGCTGCGTGTGTGTGGAGAAAGAGCAGCTTCACTTTAAGAGAAGACTGAGCTTTATTTTGAAGGGACAAAGGAGCAGCTTCACTTCAGGAAGAGACTGAGCTTTATTTTGAAGGGATAATGGAGAAGCTTCACTTTCGGAGAAGACTGAGCTTTATTTTGAAGGGATAATGGAGCAGCTTCACTTTAGGAGAAGACTGAGTTTTATTTTGAAGGGACAAAGGAGCAGCTTCACTTTCGGAGAAGACTGAGCTTTATTTTGAAGGGATAATGGAGCAGCTTCACTTTCGGAGAAGACTGAGTTTTATTTTGAAGGGATAATGGAGCAGCTTCACTTTCGGAGAAGACTGAGCTTTATTTTGAAGGGATAATGGAGCAGCTTCACTTTAGGAGAAGACTGAGTTTTATTTTGAAGGGACAAAGGAGCAGCTTCACTTCAGGAAGAGACTGAGCTTTATTTTGAAGGGATAATGGAGAAGCTTCACTTTATGATAAGACTGGGTTTTATTTTGAAGGGACAAGCGACCATCTCTACAGACTGTTTGCACGCCACCTCTACAGACTATGGACTGAGCTACTGCCGCCCGTTGACTTCAGCTAACTTCACTTTACTGACTTTGTGTTTTCTTTTCGAGTCCTGTTCGTCAGATACAGGCACAACGCTCCGGTCTCTCTCTCTCTCTCGTGTGAGCACGCCTTCACACTTTTTGTGTGCGTGGTATCATAACACTGCAAAGTGTCTCTCAGCTCACTGAAGCACAAACTCAGACGTTGTCGATTTTGCGATCGAGGACATGAATCTTACTCAGTCTGGTTGCACCGGCGTTCGTGCAGTGAAAAAAAAAAAACAGTATTTCAAAAAATGGACAATTACCTCATGTTATATATATATATATATATATATATATATATATATATATATATGATGAATATCTTATCTTTCTCTCTCCGCTCCACAGCAGGGGCTTACTACCCCGCCCAGCCTCAGTTCACCCCCTCGGTCCAGGCGGCTCCGGTTATTATGAACCCCGCCCCTCAACAGCAGCAGCCACCGCCTCAGCCTCCGCAGCACATCGCCACCAAACGGGAACGCAAACAGGTATGGTCAGACCCACTTCTAAAGTTTTGTCTCTGTGCTTCTCCACCGATCCAAGTACCAGCGTGTGGCTTTCTCTAAGAGCAGGCCGCACGCTGGCCGACCACGGAGAATCCTTCTTCCCTGCAGCGCTCACACGTTTACTAACACTGACTTCCTGTGGATAGTTTAAGACAATGCTTGCTGTCATCCAAATCAAAGCATCAGTGTTAGCTGGAGGTTTGTTTCATGACAGATTAACGAGGGCATGCCTTCTGTTGCCGTGGTGATTTCAGACGGCGTCAGGGATGTAACCTGCTCACGGCTCTGTTCACACTGTGCAAGTGTGTGATGTCAGACATGTCAGAAATTCCATCCGACAGATCGGCGCAGCTGATTGGTGATCAGTCGTCCTGCCTCTGTGTACACTGCACGGCTGATGGCGGGCACAGAGAGAAGAGAGTGGCGTCGGGCCGATAACAACCCAACATTATCTGACAGGCAGCTGGACCTGTTTTTACCTCTTTAAGAAAGAAGCTAAACCTCAGATGGGATGCTGTAAACGAGAAGAGTTCGCCAGGACGAGGCTGTCTCTCTCTCTCTCTCTCTCTCTCTCTCTCTTTCTCTCTCTCCCTCTCTCTCTCTCTCTCCCTCTCAGTCTCTGTCTCTGTCTCTCTCTCTGTCTCCCTCCCTCCCCCTCTCAGTCCCTCCCTCTCTCTCTCTGTCTCTCTCTCCCTCTCTCTCTCTGTTCTCTCTCTCCCTCTCTGTTCTCTCTCTCTATCTGTCTCTCTCTCTATCTGTCTCTCTCTCTCTCTCTGTCTCTCTCTCTGTCTGTCTCTCTCTCTCTGTGTCTCTCTCTCTGTCTCTCTCTCTGTCTCTCTCTGTCTCTCTCTGTCTCTCTCTCTGTCTCTCTCTCTCTCTCTCTCTCTCTCTCTCTCTCTCCCTCTCCCTGGACTGTAGACTTGTTTGTTTTCCTCTTGGGTAGGATGGTGTGCCCTGTTGATCTGTAGGCTCACACAGTGGCACGGCGTTATATAAATAAAACAACTCTTGGTCTGCTCCTACACTACCTCTTGTGTTTTTATCACGCAGAAAAGTAGTCTTTGTGTTCTCAGGACGTCTTTGTGCTCGCTGTCCCAAACACTCGGTACATGTTCGGCTTTCTGCTGACTGTCTCGGCCTGGTCTCCCTTTTTTTCTCTTCTTACTCTGGGAGGGTATAGATACAGTCTGCTATGGGGTTCAGTTAAAGACCTGAAAGTGATCATGCTGAACCTGACCTTAACCCCCCCCCCCCCCCCCCCTCCAAGGTCCACAGTATGTCTAGTGTTTCCTCTGCTTCGTAAGATGGCCCTCGCCTGGTATGTGGTAGCTCTCTGTGAAGCGAAGCCCAAGTTTGTGCCTCTCACTCATGTAATCAGCGTTTTAACGTCACACTCGATGTGATGCATCTACGTTCGTCTCCTCCATGAGGTTCGGGCTTTGCTTGAATTCTGTCTCACGTGACGAGACTTTCTTCCTTTATCTGGTGAAACTTCCTCACGCTAAGAGAGAGAAATGAAAACCCTTTGTAGAATACTGAATACAAAACAAACTGCTGTTAGGCCACGCCTCCTCTGTACTGAAGACTCGAGCTACCTGTGTGCTGCATTATGTTAGGATGCTAATACTAGCGCTCTTTATTTCGCTGGTAGCTTCAATCACCTGTATGCTGAATTTTGTTAGCATGCTAATGTTAGTGCTCTTTAGTTAAGTGCTAGCTTTTATCACCTGTGTGCAGCATTATGTTAGCTTGCTAATGTTAGCGCTCTTTAGTTAGCTGGTAGCTTCAATCACCTGTGTGCTGCATTATGTTAGTGTGGTAATGTTAGCGCTCTTTAGTTAGCTGGTAGCTTCAATCACCTGTGTGCTGCATTATGTTAGTGTGCTAATGTTAGCGCTCTTTAATTAGCTGGTAGCTTCAATCACCTGTGTGCTGCATTATGTTAGTGTGCTAATGTTAGCGCTCTTTAATTAGCTGGTAGCTTCAATCACCTGTGTGCTGCATTATGTTAGTGTGCTAATGTTAGCGCTCTTTAGTTAGCTGGTAGCTTCAATCACCTGTGTGCTGCATTATGTTAGCTTGCTAATGTTAGCGCTCTTTAGTTAGCTGGTAGCTTCAATCACCTGTGTGCAGCATTATGTTAGTGTGCTAATGTTAGCGCTCTTTAGTTAGCTGGTAGCTTCAATCACCTGTGTGCAGCATTATGTTAGTGTGCTAATGTTAGCGCTCTTTAGTTAGCTGGTAGCTTCAATCACCTGTGTGCAGCATTATGTTAGTGTGCTAATGTTAGCGCTCTTTAGTTAGCTGGTAGTTTCAATCACCTGTGTGCAGCATTATGTTAGCTTGCTAATGTTAGCGCTCTTTAGTTAGCTGGAAGCCTCAGTCACCTGTGTGCAGCATTATGTTAGCTTGCTAATGTTAGCGCTCTTTAGTTAGCTGGTAGTTTCAATCACCTATGTGCAGCATTATGTTAGCTTGCTAATGTTAGCGCTCTTGAGTTAGCTCATTACTCTTCATCCAAATAATCACTGAGTATGTTCTTCTTCTCTCTAGTCCTTGACTAAAACAGCTTTTATACACAAGGGGAGGAGCTCTGGAGTTAGATTTGTCTTTATTACATGTGAGAAGAAAAATTAAATGAGAGAAAAAGTTTTCATACCAATAACAAAAAATATTTGAGAATAAAAACCTTTAAGAGAAAATGTTTTTATTTCTGAGAAAAAAAACCGGAATACTTTATTTTTACTCTCAACTCTATATTTTTTTGCTATCAATGTAAAAATATTTTCTCAAAAAAAAAAGATTCTCTTGAAACATTTTTCTTCTCGCTCTCAACACCAAAGTCTTTGCTACTGATTCAGTTTTTTGCTCTCATGTCAGGATTTTGCTCATGGGCAGGGCCACATTCCTATTGGCCAGTTGGGTGAGAATCATCTTGCTTGGGATTCGAACTGAATCATCACACCGGCAGCGCAAAGACTCCCCCTGAAAACCTGATAAGCAACATGGTGGTGGGGGGGTCTTTGGAAAAAAACCCACCTGCAATTCAATTTTGAGGGTTTTTTTCCAGACATAAAAATACTTTATCTCAAAACCTTTTTTCTTCTTAAATATTATTCTTTGATAATTTATTTTCTCGCATGTAATAAAGACACAAATTTGGCCGTCCCGTCCATGTAAACACAGCTCTGACAACAACACAGCCAGCAGGACTCCAGCTTCTCCCTCACTGGAGACAGTCAGGACTCACACACACATTCACAGAGAGAGACTGGAGTTATGATTATCGATGAGGAACATGTGGATCACTGTTCCTTTAAGGCTTGGCCTGGTGTCAACCCTAAGTCCTTGACCTGGTGAAATGGTGGATTCTGTTTGACCGGTCCTGATTCGTCATCTGGACTCTGAAAACCTTCAGCAGCCGGAGCTAGAGTCCATCATGAAGCGTGAGGTTTATTCTGAGTTTTAGTCTGATTAAATCACTCTGTTTTATCTGAGGACGTGAGTTCATGGGACTGTTGTGTAGTGTGCTGTTATCGTCTGGTATTAGCTAACTAAACAAAGGTACTCCTGGATGCGCCCATGTTGCTTTTCTGACTCATAACTGGGACCAGGTTAACGAGGTGTGACATCCGAGTTTTGAGGTGAAGGAAAGCCAGCAGAAGCTGTGACTGTGAGCGAGTGTGGTAACAGTCTCATGATGTCCGCTCCCTCTCATTGGGCCACTTGGCTGCTTATCAGCAGCTGTAGGGGCCTGGGTGGACTTCGGCCCGCTCCCCTCGCCCCCTCGCCGCTGCTGTAACACTGATTTCAAGTTCCCGTGTACGCTCGCTGCACACACACACACACACACACACACACACACACACACACACACACACACACACACTCGCAAAGAGGGAAAACTGTTGATGAAGTGAAGTGAGTCCCTTAAAGAGTGCACGATCAGTACGCTCCGTTTGGTATCATGTAACATGTATACACACAGACACAGAGACATACACACACACTCTCTGTGTGTGTGTGTGGGTGTTTGTGTACGTGTGTGTGTGTGTGTGTGTGTGTGTGTGTGTGTGACCTTGGGTAAGGTGTGTCGGTCTAATCCAACAACATGCCCAGTTTGGGATTTTTTCGGTCTATACTCTATAAACCTGTGTGTGTGTGTGTGTGTGTGTGTGTGTGTGTGTGTGTGTGTGTGTGTCTGTGTGTGTCTGTGTGTGTACCCAGTTTTAGTCCTGTTTTCTGGTAACATAAAAAAGTTGTAGTTTTGTAAACGGCCTTCTTTCTTGCTCGCCCCCTCAGAGAGAGAGAGGAGGAGGGGGAGGACATGTCAGCACATAGTTCAGCTCCACGTGGCCCTTGGTCCCCTCCCCCTTCTGAGCCGGAAGGGCTGACCAACCAGCCTTCCTCTGCTGTTGTGGCACCCTCCTCCTCCTCCTCCTCCTGCACTGGTTTCTTTTCCTCTGAAAGGGGTGAGCCTTGAAAAAGTCCCCGGAGTGACTGGAGTGTGCAGGAAGGCAGAGCAGACGGGGGAGTTTCTTCTGCTCTTTGCAGCTCATTTGATAACGAAAGCTTTTTTCCCCCCCTGGAAACCCTCCCACCTACCCACCCCCCCTTTAGCCTGCCCCTCTGGCCCCTTTAACAGTCTGTTAGTCTCTGTGGGCGGGCTCATGCATTCCAATACCACAGCTTTACAAGGCTAGTCTCTTTATCCTTTTTCCCTGTCCCTGTTCTGCTCAGCGTGTGAGAGAGAGTCAAGTTGCTAGCGAGCTCACTGACAGTCAGGCCCGGCCCTGTCCTCTCCTGCCAGCGTGCAGCCTGAATGTGTGTGCGAGTTAAACTTTGGAGGGTGTAAAGTCCAGCCCAGAGCCTGCTGGGACAGCTACTCCAGCCCCAGGATGAGCGAGGCCTGCTCGGAGTATGTAATGTCCCAGGAGAGGAGTGGCTGACAGCCTGATCCAGGTCAGTGGTTTTTTTACCAGCTCGTGGTTAAAATAGAAAAGTGTGTCATTTTATATAGGAGCTCGATAGCAGAGTCAGTATGTGGAGCGAGTGTGAGAAAAAAGGGAGCCAAATAGAAAGCATGTGTTTGTCTGTCATGTGTGGACACTCCCTGTGAGCGACTGATTGGATTTTCTCAGTTTTAACCCCCCGTGTTCTGAGCTCTGCCTTTTTCATGCGTCAGGCATTTCTCACAACAACTTGTACCAGCAGTTCAGTTTGTGAAACACTTTGACTCGCTGCTCGCTCTCTCCTGCAGCATGAATGGGGACTAACGGGCTTGAAGCACTTTCAGTTGCGCGGCGGAGGAATTTGCTTTGCGGTTGGTGTTTAGATTTGGCGTGCCTCGGCGTTCACAATGAGAGAAACGTAGCATTCATTGAATCGGGCAAGCGAGCGAGTCGTAAAGTGCAGGAAAAAAGGGCTGATGACTGTACAGCAGCGTTGCATCATGGGTCACGCTGCTCTTACAGAACACTCTGCCTTTCTCCGTTTTATTTCACTGTCTTTCCTCCCACCTCTTCCGACTGTTCCTGTCATTCCTGCTCTTCTCGTCGTAACCGTGGATCTCTCCCGTCTCTTCCACAGATCAGAATACGAGACCCAAACCAGGGAGGTCGAGACATTACGGAGGAGATTATGTCAGGGGGGAGAAGTGGCTCCACACCAACCCCACCACAGGTGAGACCAATGCCTTCAGCTTATGGCGAGTCAGGGAAATCTGATATAGGACAGTGAAAAGGTCTCATACATGCAGCTAATGATGGTGTGTGTGTGTAGTCTTTAGATCTCCAGATCTCTGTCCTTTAAGTAATCAGGGTTTGTCAGATACCAGAATTTAAAACCTTGATATGATGCGAGTACAATCAAAAACATATCGATACCTTCAAAACCACAGTGTCATTTTTTGTTAGTGTCTTACTTGTCCAAACCAATTTTATTTATATTGTAATATTTATAAATAGGTGTGATTAGCTCATGTCTCCATCCACAAACACTGTACGGGGGGGGAATGTTTTGATGACTCAGCAGTTTTGATTGGATGAAGGATCAGAGTTATTCACAATAAGACAGGTGGGTGCCGTGTCACGGTTTGTCAGGAGGCTTAAAACCCGCCTCAGCCTGTCGTTAGCTTGACTCGGGCCCCGTTTACACGGAGACGCTGTGACAGAAACGCATCGAAACAACTCGACTCCGGATTGGAACTACAGACAGTCTACACGGCAGGTCTTGCCTGAGTGAAAACGATGTAGTTCTCACGCCCGGCCAGTAGTGGGCAGTGGAAGTTTACAACGCGACGCGTGCGACACTCACCAGTACAACCACTTCCTCCACAACATCCCGTTTAGCGGCGAGTTCTCCCAGGTCTTACCTAAACGCTGCGTATGGTCGCCCTGTGCTCGGGTAAAGGTTGAACTGTTTGCTGCAGGTGTTCGATGCTCTTTGGGCGGCGACACACACGATGTGTCATATCAAGGTTCAACGAGCTGCTGAAGCACATCGCACAAGAGAATCCGCCGCCATTGTTGTTTATGTTTGTTCTGGACTACTGCGCATGTCCACATGCACGGGGGGAGGTGTGGTGATGTCATCACAGGCAGAGAGTTCGCTCCGTTTCGTTCACATGGCTGCGATACGCCCCCCAGATACTCAACTGTTTCGTCTTACTGTCACGGGGGACTCTGTGTAAACGGGGCCTCAAAGTTAGCCTGAGACAGCATTTCCAACATGGAGACCGCCATCCATGGGACTCCAGCGCCCCCTGCAGGGACATACGGGGGACTCCAGCGCCCCCTCCAGGAACACACAGGGACTCCAGCGCCCCCTGCAGGGACACACGGGGGACTCCAGCGCCCCCTGCAGGGACACACAGGGACTTCATCCCGCTGTTACGCCCCTGACACATTCAGACAGAAGGTGAAACATCACAGGGGAGTAAATATCCCGGCTTGAAACGGCGTCCTGATCAGGGCTAATACCTCCTCTGCTCAGGGTTTCACGTGAAAACTTTTCCATGCGTCTTCTTTTGCTTTACATCATACATGTCTACGTCTTTAAGACACGATCGTACTGGCCTGTGCTGTCCATGCATACATGGCTGCTGCGCAACCTGTCATAATCAGACGTGTGTCTCAAACAGCCAATCAGGGACTTTTTGAAAGAAGCGTTTTTCCTTCTACTCAACTGGAAAAATAATGTGTGTGTGTGTGTGTGTGTGTGTGTGTGACTCCTAACAGACGGCGATATCTGGATCAGAAAGTCCTGCAGCGAGCCAGACTAACGGTGAGAGCGAGCCAGCTGCTGCCACGCCAGCGCTGGGTAGACTAGGTGAGTGCCACATGAATGCATTACCACAAAATCTGTATTATTAGGATACGGGAACCTGCAGTTAACACGTCTTAAATGTAGTAAGGTTCACAGTGTAGGAGCTGCAGTATCAGAAGTTAATTCCTGCTCTTTTAAAAATGTTTTTAGTGTTTAACAGGACAGTGTGTGTTGTAGTAAACGACCCAGGAAGGCGGCTGTGGCTCAGTTGGTCGAGTGTTTGTTAACCTGAAAGTCGAGGGTTCGATCCCAAGTGAACGTTTGAACATTATTTGATGGTTACTAGTAATTAGTGACTTGATCAATATACAGCTGTCCGCGTGTGATTGGGTCGGAGTCGTCACAAGACTAGAAAGCTCTCTATATTAGCCTGAAGGCTTCAGGATAGCCCTGGAGGAGCTAGAATCCTATGTTCAGAAGGAGCAGCCTAAAGGTTGATGTTGCTGCAGGAAGGACCTCTGGTGTCCTGCAGGAGTTTGCTTAGTAAATACGACGGTCTTCAGCCTGCAGGGACAGAAATGAGACCGAGCGATATCCTACAGCTTCCTCTGGATAATAAAATGTCATTTCATGCTCTGCTTCAGGAATGCAATGTCATTATATATTATATTTGTATTCAGGAAGTGGAGGCTTGAAATGGGTTTGTTGAAGGGGGGGGTGAAAGCTGATCTCTAACCTGTACTTTAAGACCTGAATATTTCTCCATGCACCGAGAGCACGACACGTGAAAGCTCGTAAGAGAGAAGGAATAACAGGAAGTCTCACAGTGTTCTTTTTGTTTTTTCCACCAGATGACAGAAGAAGACCTTCGCCCCCTCCTCTGTCAAAAACCCTGGAGCTTACTGAGAGTGACCCCGCCCCCACAGAGGTTGCCGACTCTGTCACGAACACTAAACCCACCTTGCCCTCTCTTCCCTCAGAAGCAGACGACGCCCCTCTTAACACGATTTCCACACTTGCACCAAGCGCTCCTGTTGCAGATGTGATGGATGCTCCCCCACCTCTTAGGGAACCAACCCTGACCCTGCAACAAGCTCCCGAGGTGCCTGCCTACCCTGCACCGCTCCCTGACCCCGTCCCCTCCTCTGCTGCACAAGACAAAACAGACACAGAGGCAAACCAGGAGGAAGATGAAGTAGAGGAAGAACCCCTCACCTCCACCAACGGTGTCCCAGAGGTGGAGAGGGAAAAGCTACCTGTGGTGTTGCCAACCAGTCACCTGGAGGCTCCTCTAGAGTCTCCTATCGCTCAGCCAGAGGAGCTTTGCTTCCTCAACGGTTTGCTGCTGCCGCCACCTCAAGACCCTGAAGTGCCCTCCGTCTGCACAGCAGAGCGTGACGACAGCCCGATCGCTGAGCCGGACATAGAGTCTGCTGCAGACATCATTCAGACCACACCTCCCCCAGCGGTCCAGGCCACACCTCCCCCAGCGGTCCAGGCCACACCTCCCCCAGCGGTCCAGGCCACACCTCCCCGAGCGGTCCAGACCACACCTCCCCCAGCGGTCAAGACCACACCTCCCCCAGCGGTCAAGACCACACCTCCCCCAGCGGTCCAGACCACACCTCCCCCAGCGGTTCAGACCACACCTCCCCCAGCGGTTCAGACCACACCTCCCCCAGCGGTTCAGACCACACCTCCCCCAGCGGTCCAGACCACACCTCCCCCAGCGGTCCAGACCACACCTCCCCCAGCGGTTCAGACCACACCTCCTCCAGCGGTTCAGACCACACCTCCCCCAGCGGTCCAGACCACACCTCCCCTAGCGGTCCAGGCCACACCTTCCCGAGCGGTCCAGACCACACCTACACCCGTAGAAGAGCCTGCACCTGCACCCTCCGTGGTGGAGATTGCGGCTGATCCCGTTGGTCCTGTAGCACCTGTGGAGCCCGAGACCCAAGAAATAGTTCCTCCCGTCACCCTGGAGGTCAAAGACAACAACAGCCCTCTGCCTGAGTCTCCAGTCATGGAAGAGAAGACAACTCCTGCAGAAACGGTTTCCAGCGTCGCTGACAGCACCCCAGAAACATTGTCCAGTCCTCCCCCTCCCACAGCAGAGGACAGAGAGGACACCCCTCCCCCCCAGACTGTCACCCCTGCCCTCGTAGAAACTACTATGCAAGGTCAGTAGTTACAACTTTCAATCATATTGTCGTCAATAAGCATTTCTTAATTTTCTCTCACACGTGGGTGTTCATTTTCTCCCTGTAGCTGCTGTGTCTGTGCCAAAGAAGAAGAGGAAGATGAAGGACCTGAACAAGAAAGAGGCTGTTGGAGACCTCCTGGATGCCTTTAAAGAGGTGTGTCTTCTTACGTTTATACTGAATGCTGTGACAACTTGACATCGCTCGCCTCCCAGGGGCGACTGGGGCTCGGCTGGTAGAGTCGGTCGTCTCCCCACCGGAAGGTCGGGGAGTTTGATTTGTCTGCTCTCGCAGCGGGAGTCAGCGTTGGTATATTGGTGGCTCAGGTTTATAGGATGTAGGTACTTCACCTTTTACCTGAGGTTGGTTAAAACATCTGTCCATCTTTGAACCAGGAGCAGGCCCCACCAGAGCCTGAGCCCGCCCCCGCCCCAGCAACAGAGACCAAGCCCACCACTGCTTCCCCTCCGGCGCCAGAGGAGGCAGACCTGACCTGGGAAGACAAGGAGGACAAGGAGGGCAAGCTGGACGCCGAGAACATCCAGCCAGACACCGGCGTCACTGACAAGAAGTACCAGTACAAAGAAGGTAGGTCTCTTCACCGAGCCTTCACTCTCCAACTCACCACTGAGTCCGACGACTGTTTCCAAATCAGGGAGGGGCGTTTGACCCGTTTGTACTTCAGAGGAAAACAGAGCAGTAACATGTGCCTTTAAATTTACAGGTTGAATGTTTGCAGCCCTTATTAATGCATGCGTTCATTCTCCAGCCTGTCTGCCCCCCTGTGGACGCTGTGAGGAATGACACCATCTAATTTGACACTGATTTAAATCCGTTGTGAGTCTGTGCAGAGGTGGTCACTTCTTGTTCTGCGTTTTCTTTCAGAACAATGGAAGCCAATCAGCCCTGAGGACAAGAAGCATTACGACAGAGAGTTTCTTCTGGGCTTCCAGTTCATCTCCGCCAGCATGAACAAGCCCGAGGGTCTGCCAGCCATCAGCGACGTTGTCCTTGACAAGGTGATGCAGACAGGCTCAAATATAGCGCTGAATGAATAGTCTTTAACCAACACATGGGCAGTGAGTCAAGGAGAATACTTGACGTTTGATTTTGCCTCACCAGGCCAATAAAAACCCACTTCGCCAACTTGACCCCAGTCGTCTTCAGGCAATGAACTGTGGTCCCGACTTCACACCCTCTTACGCCAACCTTGGCCGGCCTGGCATGGGAGGAGGAGGAGGAGGAGGAGGAGGCAGAGGACCGGTGAGTAAACGTTTATAAAACGGGATAAAAGGTCATAGGTTAAATTACATTTCTCCCCATCTCTCCTCCTAGCCTCCAGGAATGGGCATGGGGGTCGGGGGTCCGCGTCGCTCTCAGCAAATGCTGAGGAAAGAGCCGAGGAAAATCATCACCACCATGTCCCTCGGTGACGACATCCAGCTCAACAAGGCAGAGAAGGCCTGGAAACCTTCGGCGAAAAAATCCACTCGCACCACCCGCGCAGCAGAAGACGCTGAGGAGAACGATCCAGAAAACACTAAGACCCAGGAGCTGTTCAAACAGGTCCGCAGCATCCTCAACAAGCTGACCCCACAGAAGTTCCAACAACTCATGAAACAGGTGTCAGATCTGACTATTGACAACGAGGAGAGGCTGAAAGGAGTCATCGATCTGACCTTCGAAAAGGCCATCTCTGAGCCCGACTTCTCGGTGGCCTACGCCAACATGTGCCGCTGCCTCATGGGGGTAAGTGATCACTTCGCCCCCGCCTTAGCACGTAGCTCTTTCTCTGTCCTGTTCTCTGTCTTCTAAAACGTTCTCTGCACAGCTCAAAGTGGAAGCCACAGATAAACCAGGAATCACTGTGAATTTCCGGAAGCTGCTGCTAAATCGATGCCAGAAGGAGTTTGAGAAGGACAAAGATGACGACGAGATCTTCGAGAAGAAGCAGAAAGAGCTGGAGGCGGCCTCAGCGGTACAGTACTGAACATGTTCTCAATGTCCCAAAAGAACCCAGTGTGGCACTTAATCTCTGGTAGTTAATCTCTGGTGTGTGGTGGTTAATCTCTGGTGTCTGCTGGTTAATCTCTGGTGTACGTTGGGGCTCATTAAAAGGTGATGATGCATCATAAGGAAACCAGCATGCAAAGAGAGTTTACAGCTGTTTTGTGTCCCTGCAGGAGGAGGTGAAGCAACTCACGGAGGAGCTGCAGGAGGCGAAAGACAAGGCCAGGAGGCGCTCACTGGGCAACATCAAGTTCATTGGCGAGCTGTTTAAGTTGAAGATGCTTACAGAGGTCATCATGCATGACTGCATCGTAAAGCTGCTGAAAAACCACGACGAGGAGTCGCTGGAGTGCCTGTGTAGATTGTTGTCCACCATCGGAAAGGACCTGGACTTTGAAAAGGCCAAGGTACGGCGCACACACAGCTGCTTTCTGTTTTCTATGTGAAGCTTCATGTCAGAGAGAGAATCACCAGACTGTTGTGTTCATCTGCAGCCTCGTATGGATCAGTACTTCAACCAGATGGAGAAAATAATAAATGAGAAGAAGAACAGCTCCAGGATTCGCTTCATGCTGCAGGATGTGCTCGACCTACGACGGGTAAAGCAGATGAAGTTCACGTCTAGTACCCACATTCAAAAAAGAGATGCAGGTACATTTGTAATGTCCTGGTCGATGTCAGCCGAGGTTCACTGTCATACGTTCAGGAGGAGAACTGTGATGTAGGCATGAAGAGGAAAAGATCAGGAAAGAGACGTGCTGCAGGAGGAACGTCTCTCGTAGGAGCTTTAAGCACATCCAAGACATAAAACCTCTACAGTGTTTTATACGGGCAGTAAAGTGTGTGTGTGTGTGTGTGTGTGTGTGTGTGTGTGTGTGTGTTGCAGCCCCACAGACGTGCACACTGGCCCTTCCCCCGTGGCCTGTGTGACTCTTTTCTGGGCTAACAGAGAAAGTGCTCGCTCAGCTCTTTAATGCAGCGCAGCTCCTAAACATAGATCTGCTCTGTGCCATCAGCTGAGACAGTTCACGTCTCTGTGTCTTTAGTAGTGACGTAAAGCTGTTTTGTTGTAGCAGAAGGAATGCTGCTGTGCCCGGTCCCGCCCACGCAGCCTTACAAACCCTCCTGTGTTCAGAGCTGCTCCGAGTCAGCATGTGGGCCCAGTTTAACACCCTGTGTCGTCCCCCCCCCCCCTTAGAACAACTGGGTGCCTCGACGAGGCGACCAAGGCCCCAAGACGATCGACCAGATCCACAAAGACGCCGAGCTGGAGGAGCACAGGGAGCAGATGAAGGTGCAGCAAGCCCTCGTCTCCAAGAAGGAGTCGGGCGGCGGCGGTGGAGGCAGGATGGGTGGAGGAGGACAGGGCGGCCGTGGGGGCCCTCACACCCCAGGCCGCGGTGCTCCTCCCCAGGACGAGGGCTGGAACACAGTGCCCATCTCCAAGAACCGACCTATTGACACTTCTCGCCTTAGCAAAATCACAAAGGTAGGAGAGCAAGGTGACCTTCTCACAGCACGCCGCATAAATTCAAGTTCACAAACTAACACGTTTTTTATCGCACATGTTTAAAAACGGTATTTTCTTTCAGACTCCCGTTCTTGATTTTAACAATCAGCTACTGGCCCCTGGTGGAAAAGGCACGTGGGGCAGCTGGGGGAAGGGCAGCAGCGGCGGTTCAAGCACCAAACCCACAGAATCTGGTAGGGTACCAAGCGTGATGAGATTTACATCCACGAAGTACCAAGATAACTAAACTGTGTGTATCTCATGTACAGGCTCCGAGTCGGGCGGGCGTCCAGCCACCAGCACTCTGAACAGGTTCTCGGCCCTGCAGCAGTCGTCGTCTCCCCTTGCAGCCGATTCAGACAGACGTGTTCCTCAGAGGTTTGAAAGAAGCGCTTCAGGACACAACCATCCAGTGTCTTTTGTAAACTCTCGCTGACCCCGCTCCCTCTGTTTCTCCTCGTCTCCACAGGAACAGCTCGAGTCGGGAGCGCGGCGAGAACTTCGACCGCTCGAATCGCGGCGGTGACAGATTTGACAGACGGGACGACCGGGACCGCAACCGGCTGCAGGTCACCAAGCGCAGCTTCAGCCGGGAGAATGAAGGACAGAGCCGGGAGAGAGAGCAGCGTGGGTCTGCTGATCCTGTCCGCAGGGTAGCGAGCATGACGGACGACAGGGACCGGGGCAGCAGGGACCGGGGCAGCAGGGACCGGGGCAGCAGGGACCGGGGCAGCAGGGACCGGGGCAGCAGGGAGAACGGTGAGTGATGTTGCTGAAGTAGAAACACCCAGATTGTGAAAGAACAACATTTGAAATATTCAGCTGCGAGAAAAGATCTCAGGCAACACAAAACCTTCCTGTTTTGTTCACAGTGAAGCGAGAGAAAGCTGCTACACCCCCACCTCCCCAGACCCCCACCAAGCCCGCCTTGACGGAGGAGGAGCTGAACAAGAAGTCCACCGCCATCATCGAGGAGTACCTGCACATAAACGACATGAAGGTACAGAACGACAGGTGTGGAGATGTGGGCTGAAGGATTCATGAGTGTAACTGCGTGTGTGTGTTTCACAGGAGGCCCTGCAGTGTGTGCAGGAGATGAACAGCACTCAGCTGCTCTTTGTGTTCGTACGAAACGTGCTGGAGTCCACGCTGGAGCGCAGCACCATCGCCAGAGAGCACACGGGTCTCCTCCTGCACCAGCTCATCAAGGCCGGCACGCTCCCAAAACAGCAGTACTATAAAGGGTGAGTGTCGCAGTCATGCATGTGTTGTATAACGACGTTGTGTCGGACAGGTAACCATACTGCAGCACAGTGCATACAGCAGGGGGGGGGGATCATGCTTCAGCACTTTGATAGTGAGTACAACCTGTCACGAGACTCAGCTCGTCTGTCGCCCCCTGGTGGTGGAACAAACAGCTCAGACTCAGTGTGTCCGTCTGTGTCCGTCCTCAGGCTTCAGGAAATCCTGGAGGTGGCCGAAGACATGGCCATAGACGTCCCTCACATCTGGCTGTACCTGGCAGAGCTGATCACACCCATGATCCATGAGGGAGGCATCCCTATGGGAGAACTGTTCAGGTCTCTCTCTCTCTCTCTCGCTCTCTCTTTCTCTCTCTCGCTCTCTCTCTCTCTGTCTCTCTCTTTCTCTCTCTCTCTCTGTCTCTCTCTTTCTCTCTCTCGCTCTCGTTCTCTGTCTCTCTCTCTGTCTCTCTCTTTCTCTCTCTCTCTCTGTCTCTCTGTCTCTCTCTCTGTCTCTCTCTCTCTGTCTCTCTGTCTCTCTCTCTGTCTCTCTCTCTCTGTCTCTCTGTCTCTCTCTGTCTCTCTCTGTCTCTCTCTCTCTGTCTCTCTCTCTCTCTCTCTCTCTCTCTCTCTCTCTTAACCACTTGTTGTGTTTTATGTTTCCAGGGAGATTTCAAAGCCTTTGCTAGCTGTGGGCCAAGCGGGCGTCCTGCTGGTCCAGATCCTCACTCTCCTGTGCAGAGGAATGGTGAGATCCCCTCACTAGTGTTCTAAAGCAGAAGATCACAGTGTCCTCTTCAAACCGTGTGGAACAAAACCTCTCTGTGTCCTCAGAGCCATAAAAAAGCGGGCGCCATGTGGAGGGAAGCTGGCCTCCGGTGGAAAGACTTCCTCCCAGAGGACGTCGACGTCAACAAGTTTGTGACAGAAAAGGTGAGACGAGACGAACGCAGGATTCCGCAGGAGGCGGGGCTTACCGGCGTCCCCAGTCCAGCTTACCAAGTTCCCCAACTCTGAAAAGAAGCAAACACATTCATAATAGTTCTTATAGCGGCGTCTTCTGAGGGACTAACAGAGACGTGTTTTGTGTGATCCAGAATGTAGAGTTCACTCTGGCCGATGAGTCGGAGGAAAGCAACAAGAAGGAGCTGAGCGTCGGAGAGCTGAGCAAACAGCTGGAGCGCCTGATGCAGGACCAGGCCGACACCCAGAGGATCTTTGACTGGATCGAGGTGCGTCCTCCTGCTCGTGTTGCGCTCTATGTGCACGCTTCTTTAATCCTTGATTTGACCTGGATCCTCGTGTGTGTGTGTGCAGGCCAACCTGGACGAGCAGCAGATCTCATCCAACATGTTCGTCAGAGCTCTGATGACCTGCGTCTGCCAGACAGCCGTTACATGTGAGTCAACACAAGGCCCCGCCCCCCCTCTGAACCAGCAGCCTGTGCAGGTATCTGGCCTGTCCTTTAGCATCAGATGAGCGTCATCGGTGCAGCTTTACTTTACGATGCTTCTGATGATGAGCCTCCAATAATTCACTGCTCGTGTTATAAATATCTGTGTTGAATAGATGAGCGTCATCGGTGCAGCTTTACTTTACGATGCTTCTGATGATAGGGTTATAAATATCTGTGTTGAATAGATGAGCGGTCCTCGTCCGTCTGTTGAGACCGTACGCTGTGATAGTTTCCCTCATGTGGTTTTGTGCAGGTGAGAACCCGTCCAAGGTGGACGCTGAGCAGATCAAAGTGAGGGCCAAGCTGCTGCAGAAGTACCTGAAGGATGAGCAGAAGGAGCTGCAGGCTCTGTACGCCCTGCAGGCCCTGATGGTGGAGATGGAGCAGCCGGCCAGTGAGTGGAACCTCCTCAAACATCTCAGTGCACATGTGAGGCGTTTAGTGACCAGTGTGTGTCTGCTCTCCGTCAGATCTGCTGCGGATGTTCTTCGACACGCTTTACGACGAGGACGTGATCAAAGAGGAGGCCTTCTACAAGTGGGAGTCGAGCAAAGACCCCGCCGAGCAGCAGGGCAAGGGCGTGGCCCTCAAGTCCGTCACCGCCTTCTTCACTTGGCTCCGTGAGGCCGAGGACGAGGACGAGTCCGACAACAGCTAGTCGGCTGCTGGCTGGCCGGAGCGCAGAGCGGCGAGTCGACGCCTTCTGCAGAAACAGAAACAAAGATTGTATTCTGGATCGAACACTCGATCATGTTATTTTTTGTTTTCATTCTTTTGGTTCAGTGTTTTTTTTTTTTTTTTTCTTTTTCTTAAGCAAAGCGAATGTCTTTTCATGAAATCGATGAGATGGCGAGGTGCGATGTCGGAGATAACGTTGTGTCCTTCAGTATTTCTTTGAGGTCTATCTCCTGTTTTTTTCCAAATGGCTCATCGCCACGGCAACACTATTCGAGACAGTTTGCTTAACGATAGAAAGAAGCTGTTCATATCTATATTTTTGATGACTTCACGGCGAACACGTGTCACATGTTTGGATCTACATGACGGTTCGCTTTGGTTCCTTCCCCGTGTTGGATGATTGGAGTGTTTTATATATAAAAAAAAAGAAAAGAAAGAAAACTACAAATAAAAGTGGCGAGCGCTTCACGAAGGAGTTGGACTCTCGAGGACTACACGCTTCCTTACAGAGGACAGCTTCACTTCTTTCTGGGGGGGAGGGGCTACAAACTTTGACCCCCACATTGACCCCCATATTTATATTTTTCTCTCCGCAGCTGGCAGAAGGTGCTTGTAATTATTCAACCCGAGTCATTGATTACAGTTTAATTGAAAATGTGTAAATACTTTTTTGCTTTACTTTATTAAAAAAAGATATTTAAAGAAAATTAATGCCTCTTTTCACATCCAGAGCTGGAAGAGCTAATAAAGATCGTTGTCAATAAAAGAGAAACTTCTCGCTCCTCGTGCATTTTGTGAGCACCGATGACAACTGTTTCCCAAACGAGCTCATTTAAAGACTTTGATTATTTTTGGTATTTCAAGGTTTGTTTCTTCGTACGTTGGAGTTCAGAGTTATCTGATGCCGGCCTGAAGCTCTAAAGAAAAAGGTAACTTTAAGATGTGTATCCTCAAAGGTCACATGACCTCCTCCTCTTCATCAGGTGAAATCAGTGTCCTCGCTCCTCTTCATCATGTGTGTGAAGTGTGTTGTTGTAAATCCACTCTGATCCTGTATCTGATCATGTCTATAAACTCCTCTATGTCAGCCCTGCTCAGAACAGGCTGTTTCTGTGTCTGTAGCTTTAAATATGTAAATGAGCTGTGTCTGACCACGCCCCCTCTCTGGAAGGGCTCGGGTGTACTCGCTGCTTTCTGGCTCCATGTCCTATTGTTTACGGTGAGAAGGCAGACTCAGAGGGCAGAACAAACACCTAGCTGTGGGAGGGTCACCCACCTGGGGGAGGGGCTACTGCCCTTTGTGATGTCATGAAGGGAACATCTCCAAACGGCCTGTTTGAGCAGGCAGAAGACGGAGAGGATGGACTTTTCTCATCATTGGGGGGTTTGTAGATGGATTACAGGCACATGTTAGAGGAAGATGGAGAAAAGGATTCTGGGTAATATGTGACCTTTAAGAAGCAGAAAACGAGAGATAAGATGAACCTTTTGTGTCACTCTCAGGCTGAACCCTCCTGCTCCAGCTCAAACAGAACGTGTGGATGTGCTGGGAACGTTTCTAAATGTGTGTGTTCAGCAAACGACCCAGCTCCTCCACGTTCCCATTTTCACATCTGGAGTCACTTCAGAGCTCCACCTACATGCGTTTTAAACACCCACACACATCAGACCTGCAGCACAAACCATGTGTGTAACCTCACTGAGCCATCTTTTTTAACCACCCTTATCAGTATATCTTGTTACGAGACCCAAACCAGCAACCTCCTCACTGAGAGGAAACAGCTGGAACCTGTAATCCTGAGAAACATCCGAGCACATTTCTCTTTCCATCTTTAACGTGTGAAGCGTTTGGAGAAGTGATTTAGTTTTAGTTTTTTACTTTGTGTTGTGCAGGGTCGCATCCATCCCTCCTCTGATTCTGAACATGAAAGGATAGTTAAGATATACCTGACACGTGGAGAAGTGAAAACGCACTGCTCAAAATCAAGGGAACACTTAAACAGCACCATGTAAAGTCAGTCACACTGTCCACTTAGGAAGCCACACTGACTGACAGTTTCACCTGCTGTTGTGCAAATGGAACAGACAACAGGTGGAAATTATAGGCAATCAGCAAGACCCCCCAATAAAGGAGAGGTTCTGCAGGTGGTGACCCCAGACCACCTCTCAGTTCTGATGCTTTCTGCCTGATGTTTTGGTCACTTTTGAATGCTAGCGGTGCTTTCAGTCTCGTGGTAGCATGAGACGGAGTCTACAACGACACAAGGGGGTCAGGTAGCTCATCCAGGATGCACATCAATGTGAGCTGTAGCAGGAAGGTTTTGCTGTGTCTGTCAGCGTCGTGTCCAGAGCATGGAGGTGCTAGCAGGAGACGTGGAGGAGGCCGTAGGAGGGCAACAACCCAGCAGCAGGACCGCTACCTCTGCCTTTGAGCAAGGAGGAACAGGAGGAGTACTGCCAGAGCACCTCCAGCAGGCCACACGTGTGTCTGCTCAAACGGTCAGAAACAGACTCCATGAGGGTGGTGTGAGGACGTCCACAGGTGGGGGTTGTGCTTCCAGCCCAACACCGTGCAGGACGTTTGAGAACACCAAGATCTGTCAATTCTCTTCACAGGTGAAAGCAGGTTCACACTGAGCACATGTGACTCACGTGACAGAGTCTGGAGACGCCGTGGAGAACGTTCTGCTGCCTGCAACATCCTGCAGAATGACCGGTTTGGTTGGTCAGTAATGGTGTGGGGGGGGGGGCATTTCTTTGGGAGGCTGAACAGTGTGTCAGCAGTTCCTGTAAGATGAAGGCGTTGATGCTTTGGACCGACCCGCCCGTTCCCAGACATCATGTCTCCATCCACCAACGCCACGATGCACCACAGACTGTCCAGGAGGAGGAGGAGGAGGAGGAGGAGGCTTTAGTCCAGGTCTGGGAGGAGATCCCTCAGGAGACCATCCTCCCCCTCATCAGGAGCATGACCAGGTGTTGTAGGGAGGTCACACTACTGAGCCTCATTCTGACTTGTTTTAAGGACATGACATCAAAGTGGGATCTGCCTGTGGTTTATACACCAAATCCAGACCTCCGTTGGTTGATTCATTTGAGTTCCGTTCCGTCATTTTTGTGATTTTGTTGTCAGCACATTCAGCTATATAAGTTCACATCTAGGTTGTGTTATTTTAGTGTTTCCCTTTATGTTTTTTTCAGCAGTGTATAAATGAAGGGTCAGGGTTACCTCTGTGATCCAGCGCTGATGTTGCAGGCCTGACATCTCCACTAGAGGGAGCTCTTACACTATAAAAGCTCCCAGTGTTTAGTCACTGTAGTGATCATGACATCCTGGACGTTCTTCTTCTGTCACAAGTTTTCATGAATAAAATCCCCAGAGAATTGACATGTTATATTTTAAATGTCCAGTCAGTGTTTTCACTGATTTAGTCAATATGTCCAAATCTGGTCTCTAATCTGGTCAGGGATCCAGTCACACACACCCTTCTTCATGTGCAGTAGAGTCATGTGCTGACATCATATCATCCTGAATCAGACCTGCCACACACTGTCGTCCTGCCGGCTGTCGTGAAGACTCGACGTGGTCATGTCCTTCTCACATTCTTTTGACATGTCCGCCTGTGACGCTCTCACACGGTATACGCCACGCTTAGCACGTTCAGCCGGATCACGCCACTTCTACCTCTCACACGAGAGAAACTGTCTGCAAGGTGTGTTCAAAGTCATCCCATCATTTTCTTCTTCTTATCCGAAATCGGGTCGAGGCTTCAGGAGGCCAAGGAAGTCAACTTTCCTCTCTCCAGCAATGTTTATCCCCTCTGCCTAACCTGAACCCTAATAGTCCCCCCCCCCCAACACACACACACACACACACACACACACACACACACACACACACACACAAACAACAGGGGCATGTCCAGGCTTTATGGACTTTGAAGAGTGTTTATTGACTCCGTCTGTCTGCACCAATCACAACTTTTTAGTAACAACCAAAGAACAGCAACACATACATCTTCAAACTTTAAAGGGGACATATTCTCCCTCTTTTCAAACAGTCCGCTGTGGTCTAAAAGAAACATCAGTGTTTCTGAGCTTTGGTCCAAATATAACATGAATCCAGCAGCAGAGGAGGTTCGAGACCCTGAAACCAGCTCTCTCTGAACGCTCCATGTTGGTGTGTGTGTGTGTGTGTGTCTCTTTAAATGTAATGTCTCCGCCCCCTGAGTTTTTCCAGCAGACATCACTCCTCTTTAAAAATGGCGGACCTGTTCCAAAGTTAATCTCTAGTCAGGAGGTGGAGTCCATGGGAGCAGATATCAGGGGAGGGGATCAATTTAACCAGAATCCCACTGTGACATCACAAGGAGAGCTCATTAGAAACACAGTGTTTGTCTTTGTGATGTCAAACTCCTGCAGCCCACAAACAAAGGATTGGACAGGTAACAGAGACAGCTTGGACAATCAATTAAAAAGAGACACGATGACTCCGGGTACACAAAGCGTTTCCTCTTGACGGCTCGGCCCCCGTGGACTCTGTCTGGCTCCCTTACATAACCGAGTCCCCCACTGCATTATCAGACAGATACACACACTCACTGTTTCCATCGCTGTGTGAACTTGATCTTTAGCACAGCATCATAAATAATCCCCTGAAATAAACTGTCAATAATTAATCTCTGAGATTTCAACTGTTTGTCAAATATTGTTTTTTGAACATTTTCATACTCTCAGGTCTTTATTAATTTATTTGTATCTTCACACTTTATTCTATAGTTTGGCCCTTTGATTGATCAAAAAAGAGTTTTTTTCCTGCTGCAGGTCGTCTCCTAAAGGCCTGCGGGTCACCGTGTATTTATGGCGTGCAGTAAACGATGATAAGCAGCTGCCGGGTTTGCAGACCAGCATTCTGAGTTGATCTTCAGGAGAGTCAGAGGAGCGTTACTCCAGCCTGAAGACACGGTGTCATGGAGGTGAAAAGAGCAGCGACCTCGGCTCTGCTTGTGTTGCTGGTGTTTGGATCGTGCCTCGCCAAAGGTAAAGAGGAAATCTTTCTTTAGTCCTGTTAGCTGCATGTAGAGATCAATCAACGCTTCTATCTGATTGCTTTCTTGTGAAATTCTCCTCTGGTGGCATGATATCCTCCCTAAACTCTAAATCCTACATCCTAAATCCTGAACCCTAAACCTTAATCCCTAAACCCTACACCTTAAATCCTGAACCCTAAACCTTAATCCCTAAACCCTACACCTTAAATCCTAAACCTTAATCCCTAAACCCTACACCTTAAATCCTAAACCTTAATCCCTAAACCCTACACCTTAAATCCTAAACCTTAATCCCTAAACCCTACACCTTAAATCCTGAACCTTAAACCTTAATCCCTAAACCCTACACTTTAAATCCTGAACCCTAAACCTTAATCCCGAAACCCTACACCTTAAATCCTAAACCTTAATCCCTAAACCCTACACCTTAAATCCTGAACCCTAAACCTTAATCCCTAAACCCTACACCTTAAATCCTAAACCTTAATCCCTAAACCCTACACCTTAAATCATGAACCCTAAACCTTAATCCCTTAACCCTACACCTTAAATCCTGAACCCTAAACCTTAATCCCTAAACCCTACACCTTAAATCCTGAACCCTAAACCTTAATCCCTAAACCCTACAACCTAAACCTTAATCCCTAAATCCTACACCCTTAATCCTGAACCCAAAACCTTAATCCCTAAACCCTACACCCTAAACCCTGAGCCCGAAACCTTAATCCCTAAACCCTAAACCCTAAATCCTCAACCTTAAACCTTAAACCCTAAACCCTACATCCAAAACCTTAATCCCTAAACCCTAAACCCTACACCCTAAATCCTAAACACTAAACCTTAATACCTAAATCCTACACTCTGAACCTTAATCCCTAAATCCTAAACCCTAAACCTTAATCCCTAAACCCTACACCCTAAATCCTGAACCCTAAACCTTAATCCCTAAACCCTACACCCTTAGAGACTTTATTGATGTCACCTTCAAAGTGACATTGTCATGAATTGATAACCACGATCTGTAAATAAAAATGAAGGAAGCTCCCAGGATCCTTCACTTTGATGGCTTTACAACGTCAGCTAATAAGATAGCGCTATGCAACTGTATGCTAATGTTTGCTTTCACCCAAAAGGGGGTGTGGTCACTCTGAATAGCAACAAGAGTGATTACTACAAAATAAAACAGGAAGTGAAATCTAAACACTGAAATTAACAAACTGTAAGAACGAAAGACAACATTAAAAAGCCAAACTAAAGTAAAGATGAAACTTTTAAACCTTCAGTCAGACTTTTCTTCCAGTTTTTATCCGAGGCGGACACTCTCCTCACTGAATTTATCCCTCACTTCCTCTCTTCTTCACTGCAGCTTCATCTTTTTCTGAACATCACACCTTTCGCATACTTTCATTTGTTTCGCCTCCAAACTTTCCCGAGCACTCAAAGTTACGCAACCGGCTGCTATCAGCGCTGAAGTGGACTGCTGTGTCAAACTGTTGTTACAGCACAGAGAGGATGATGAGCTGAGCAGATAAGAGAGCATGTGAATCAGGCTTGGCAGCAAACAAACACACACACACACACACACACTCGAGTCCCAGAAGGACCCACAGAGAGCAGTGTGTTGATGTTCTGCTCACACCTGCACTCGGATACACCATGTACTAAAAGCTTTAGCCGTGCTTTAATCTGACGTTTTCATCGACACACACGAGTTTACCAAACACCTGTTTGACTTGTTCGGACACTTAGAGAAAACAAACAGTTCCACCATAGCTGATCTGATCTGCGTGTTTCTGTCAATAGTTGAAGAGGAGAATCCGGAGTTCTGGAGGTCTCAGGCCCGACAGACTCTGCAGTCGGCGTTGGACCGTAAACTCAACACCAACGTGGCCAAGAACATCCTGTTTTTCCTGGGCGATGGTAGGTTACACAAGTGGTCAACGTCTCCCCCTAATGGAGCTCCAGTCTGGACTGTCTGAAAGGCTTAGAGGCAGGAATTAGGATTTGACGTATTCAGGTATAATTTGAGCTTTTTCTCCCCTGTTTTCCGTCTGATTCATCAAAGTGCAGCACAAAAAAAAAATCACAAGGAAAAGAAAAGAGCGAAGCACAAAGACACTTTGATGTTTGCATCAAGACCCCTCTGCAGAGAGACATGATGTCAGAGTAGAGGCTCAAAGTTTATTGAGGTAGAAATGTTCAGAAGATGTGTGTGTGTGTGTGTGTGTGTGTGTGTGTGTGTGTGTGTTTAGTTTATTATATGGTGGACAGTCATAGTTTAATAAACAGTTCATTAACAGAAGCAGCTTTTAACCTTTGCGGCTCATTTCCAGCTGTAGTCCTCGGCCAGTTCTCAATATGAAAATGTAAATACAATAAATCGCTTTACATTTATGATTACAGCAAGCCTAAGCTGTGTGTGTGTGTGTGTGTGTGTGTGTGTGTGTGTGTGTGTGTGTGTGTGTGTGTGTGTGTGTGCATCAGGTATGGGAATCACAACCTACACAGCAGCTCGTATCCTCAAAGGACAGCTTCAGAGCCAGACTGGAGAGGAGACAGTGATGACCATGGACACTTTCCCTCACGTGGGACTAGCTAAGGTAACACCCGCTCACACACTGTGGAGACACCTGAACACAGGTATGGTGTGTGTGCTGTACATGTGAGTCCTCACTGACAAACAGCACGAGTGAACCTCACAGCGGGAGGTCTCCCCTGTTGGGTTAGGGTGGAGGGTGTGATGTAAAAAGGACCCTGTGTGTGTGTGTGTGTGTGTGTGTGTGTGTGTGTGTGTGTGTGTGTGCAGACCTACAGTGTAGACTTCCAGATTGCAGACAGCGCAGCCACAGCCACAGCGTACCTGTGTGGAGTCAAAACCAACCTGAACGTCATCGGAGTGAACGCTGCAGCTCGCAACGGCATCTGCAAGACTCAGAAAGGCAACGAGGTCACGTCCATCCTGAAGTGGGCCAAAGATGCTGGTAAGCGTCGGGAGGGCGAGATGTTTTTTGCACAATTTATAAATTCCTCAAGAATCTTTTGGGAAAAGATTTTGGCACACGTAGGCTATTACATGTATTTCAATCAACACAAGTTCACAGTCGTTACTTTGTCACCGTCAGGCAGACTAAAGGTTGCAGACGGCGAGTGAAGTGAAAAGGTTCCCCGCTCGCTCCGTGCTCGGTCTACGAGTGTCACAGTTCAAGATGTAGCATCACGTTGGACTAAGCTCCAGTGACCAACAAGAGCCATGTTGTCAGAGACAGAAACACTGACTGAGTTACGTCTGTGCCTGCCCGTCTCTGTGGCCTCGTCCGACACGCAGCACCATGACCCAGAAAAGACTCACAAACCTTTCACTGATGTATGCCCACACAGACATCATGAACTCTCTGGACATTCATCAGGGAAAAACCAAAACATTTTCACAGCACCCCCCTTTCAAAATAACTCCCAGCGGCCCTGCCGGTAAGACCCCCCCAGTACACAAACACTGTACTGAAACCAAGCAGCAGCTGAAAGGAAAATAACGCAAGACGTCTTCAATCTGACCTTGAATTGAAGCAACAAATGGAATTCTGTGACTTGAAGTCGGGTAGCAGGCGGACACCTCCGGACAGACCCATGCAGAGCTGGCTAAACACTGAAGCTACAGTGTCCACCACATGCAGAGCTGGCTAAACACTGAAGCTACAGTGTCCACCACATGCAGAGCTGGCTAAACACTGAAGCTACAGTGTCCACCACATGCAGAGCTGGCTAAACACTGAAGCTACAGTGTCCACCACATGCAGAGCTGGCTAAACACTGAAGCTACAGTGTCCACCACATGCTGACCTGTGTGAGAGGAGGGGGGGAGACAGCTCTCTGTGATGATTAGAGTTTAGACTGCAGTACTCATTTTAAACACTAGGGGACAGAGTTACATTCTGCTCCTTTAAAGTCTAAAAGCAAAGACGATGTTCTCAAGTGCTCAACATAAAGTGTGATTTCTAATTTGTAGTCGGACATAGTCTTTAACATTGGATGCACAAATAGCTGAGGATTTAAATTCATACTGTGCGACCAAAATAACCTGATTGAGTTTGAATATCGTCATAATTAATTAACGTTTGTAGATGAGACAAAGCCTGCTCTTTCCTGCCATCCATTACAGTCTGCCAATCATGGGCTCAGGTGCACATACAGTAGACTAATGAACTTCTATACAGCGATAAGTTTGACATGAAACAATCTTGCAGGCAAGTCTGTCGGCATTGTGACGACCACACGGGTGCAACATGCCACCCCTGCGACTAGCTATGCCCACAGCGCCAGCAGGAAGTGGTACAGTGACGCCGACGTGCCTGCAGGTGCCAAAAAGGATGGCTGTACTGACATCTCCTCCCAGCTCCTCAGCAACACCGACATAGATGTAAGCTCTCCCTAAACAAAGACCCTCCTCATATACGTTTTAAAACAAAGACATCATATTTAAATATCATTGTATTTTTCTGTGTGTGTGTGTGTGTGTGTGTGTGTGTGTGTGTTTCCAGGTGATCATTGGCGGGGGTAGAAAGTACATGACCCCTCGGTACACCAAGGACCCAGAATACCCAGCAGACTTCTCCTCCAGGGGTAAAAGAAGAGATGGGCGCAACCTCATTGAAGAGTGGAAGAGCATGAAACAAGGAAAGGTAATTCTTCAGCCGAACAGAGAAAAGCTCTTAAAGGTCACATGATAAGTAAGTAAGTAAATTTTATTTATATAGCACTTTTCACAGGCAGAGGCCACAAAGTGCTTCACAATCAAGGTTAAAACATCACAAGCAATATACAGACAGTAAATGGTAAATGGACTTGAGCTTGTATAGCACTTTTCTAGTCTTCCGACTACTCAAAGCGCTTTTACACCTACCCATCACACCCATTCACACTGATGGGCTGGATATGTATCTATCCATTCACGCCACATTCATACGCCCCAGACGCAGCAGGGGGAGCAATTTGGGGTTAAGTGTCTTGCCCAAGGACATGTTGCTCGCAGGAGCTGGGGATCGAACCCTCAACCTTCCGATTGAGGGGCGACGACTCTACCAACTGAGCCACAGCCACCCAAAGATCATAGCAGCCCTAAAAGAGACTAATTAAAAGCCTGGACAAATAAAAACGTTTTCAGTTGACTCTTGAAAGTGTCAACTGAATCAATTGAGCGCAAGGATGATGGAAGTTCATTCCAGAGGCTCGGAGCAACGACCTGGAACGACCGGTCACCTCTAGTGTGATAATGAGCTCGAGGGACCTTCATCAGGTTCTGATCCATAGACCTCAGCGCTCGCACAGGAGTGTAAGGCTGGATCAGCTCACTAAGGTAAGAGGGAGCCTGACCATGCAAGGCTCTGAAAGCCAGAACCAGGATTTTAAACCTCAACCTAAAGGACACTGGCAGCCAGTGATCTCCTCCTCTTCAGGTGAAATCAGTGTCAGAGCTCCTCTTCAACATGTGTGTGAAGTAATGGTAAATGGTAAATGGACTTGAGCTTGTATAGCGCTTTTCTAGTCTTCCGACTACTCAAAGCGCTTTTACACCTACCCATCACACCCATTCACACTGATGGGCTGGATATGTATCTATCCATTCACGCCACATTCATACGCCCCAGACGCAGCAGGGGGAGCAATTTGGGGTTAAGTGTCTTGCCCAAGGACACATCAGACATGTTGCTCACAGGAGCTGGGGATCGAACCCTCAACCTTCCGATTGAGGGGCGACAAATGACAAATGCAGCAATGTGTGAAACTACTAACTGCACCCCAAATAAAAGCGTTGCTTCTGCTGCAGCCTACTTTAAGGAGCTTTGTCACCTCGCTGCTCAAACTGGCAGAATCCCAATCCTCACTATGCAACACCCAGTGGTAAGATTGAGATGTACTGACACGGGACAACAATATCTTGGGACCTAAAAGTGAAGAGTGATCCTCCAACATATGCTCATGGGGCCTTGGGGTCAACATCACTCTCTCTATATAACAACAGGAACTGTGCTGCATGCTCAGAATTGTTCATGCCAGAGTTTTTGAGAAGAGCTGATCTCATGGAAGCCTATTGGCTAAGTTCACCTATGCTGCATTATTTAAGCTGCTCTCGCCGGTCGACTCTTTGCTGCTCCGTTTGCTCGCCGCTCCTCCTTCATGCTTTCTGACTTAATGTCATGCTGTTGTCATCGATGATCTTTTTGCACTTTGCACAGGGAGGTCAGGAACGCGTGCTGCTCCTGCCTGACCCTCTCCACGTAGATCCCAGAACCAAGCCATAACTCCAAATACAAATGATTGTTTTCTTTTATTGACTGAACTGAATAATCGAGGAAACCTGGGCACAGCAGAAAGTGATTCATTCAGTAAACAAACACTTTGACCACCTTCCTCCCACTCAGTGTGTAAATCTGTATGTGCTGGCTGTCACACAGGTTGCCCGCTACGTGTGGAATAAAAACGATTTCGATGCAGTCGACCCTGAAACTACGGACTACCTCATGGGTGAGTTTTACGCTTCTTCTTCTTCTCCTCAGAGAGAATCATGAAGCTAACGCTCTCTCAGAGCTCAGCCTTGGTGTCAGTCCTTCAAACACGACTCAGAGTTTCCTCCTGCTGCTGTTCTTGACCGTCACACAAATCACAAATCTGTGGTCTGGTTTACGACAACAGAATTTATAAATCCAGTGTTTAGCTGTATTCTTTATAACCCACAGAAACAGACGTTGCATAGAAAACAGTAAGGCTGTCTATGGACTCTTTAATATTTAGATTCTCCAGTATTTCCTGTTTGTGATGTTTAACTTGTTGCTTCATTTACTGTATCTTTATGTCCCTTTAATCACAGCGTTTTTCTTCACGTGTGGCGTTTTAAAGGAAATGTAACAGTCTCTTCTTTTGGACTTAGCACTCCCTGATCCTGCAGAGACTTGATTTTCACAGGTTGACGCTGTGAAAGCTCGTGTGCAGAAAATAGCTGTAGTAGTAGGAGGAGGAGGAATGGACTTTCCCTTTTCTGCTGCACGTCCACTGTAGGCGGAGGGAACTGAGGACTGTGATCCTACATCAGAAAATAAAAGTATTTTTGCATCTCTCCTTTCCCCAGCTCTTTTTGAACCGGGTGATCTGCGCTTCGAGGAGGAGAGGGATCCAAAAATGGACCCGTCCATCGTTGAGACTACAGAGAAGGCCATCCGCATCCTCCAGAAAAATCCGAAAGGCTTCTTCCTATTAGTGGAGGGTGAGGATAATAGCTCGGCCCACCTTCCTCACACTCCCCCTCACCTAATCAGACAAAGGTTGGGTGATGAAATCTCCAGAGAGAGGGGGCTTCGTGGAAGAACACGTGGCAGGTCTCATTGGATCAATGGAAGCATTGATTCTGTTATTGTGGTTCCAAGTGGCAATTAAATGAACACACTGCTGATTGTTGGTGTTGACAGAGTTATTAAGAGTGTCTATAACGCCGGTCCTGCACGGACGTTGAGGTTTTCGTCATGTGCTGTGGCAACAACATCCAGCAGAGCAGAGCTGCAGTGGAGCCACTTATTTGACATTGATTCTGCATACAGCTCGATGAGTTTGCCGCAGTGTGTTTGCTCGGCCCTGCCTCATCCATCTCTCCTTTAATCTGAGGCAGCCGTCAGGGGACTTCACGGTGCTACTGAGTGTCTTCACAATGACTTTTAAAATAACAGGAAAATGTATAAATAGACTCAAGCATATGGTGCACCCAATCACTGACAACCCACAACGTATTAACCCAAAGTCTACTTCACTTCACAGGAGCGGAAATGTACACGATGAATCCTGCAGCAAGATGGGGGAGCGACTTATCTGAAATGCTAATCTTTGTGGGAGTGTTTGGAGACAGAGGTTCTGTCATGTTCAGTTGTAAAAATGATTTAGTCTAATTAATAACAGAGATCAGAGAGTTGATTTAAACCGCCCCCCTGCAGGACGTAGTGGGTTTATTTACTGCTTGTAGCGATACTGCAAGCTAACGCATGCCAGCACAAGCTAACCGTCGGTGTTAGTCAGAGTCTCTGCAGACACAGTCACACATGTACGGAGGCCCAGAAGGGACAAAGGCGCAGCTTCACTTTAGGAGGAGACTGAGTTTTATTTTGAAGGGACAATGAAACCGCTTCACCTTAGGAGAAGACTGAGTTTTATTTTGAAGGGACAATGGAGCAGCTTCACTTTAGGAGAAGACTGAGTTTCATTTTGAAGGGACAATGTAGCAGCTTCACTTTAAGAGGAGACTGAGTTTTATTTTGAAAGGACAATGGAGCAGCTTCACTTTAGGAGGAGACTGATCTCTCTCTCTCTCTCTCTCTCTCCCTCCCTATCTGTCTCTGTCTCTCTCTCTCTCTCTCTGTCTGTCTGTCTCTCTCTCTGGTCTGGTCAGGTGGTCGTATTGACCAGGCTCATCACGATGGCCGGGCATACATGGCACTCCATGAGACGGTTGCATTCGACAACGCCATCGCCAAAGGCCTCGAACTCACCAAGGAGCATGAAACTCTCACTGTAGTGATGGCTGACCACTCACACCCTTTTACCCTCAATGGATTCCCATTTAGAGGGCAGAGCATTCTGGGTAATTATGACACTACTTCCTGTGAGGAGTAACATCCCTCAAAAAAGTGTGTTTGACTTAAATCTGTGTGTGTGTGTGTGTGTGTGTGTGTGTGTGTGTGTGTGTGTGTGTGTGTGTGTGTGTGTGTGTGTGTGTGTGTGTGTGTGTGTGTGAGGGGCATCCAGTAGCAGGACACAAGACATTAGTTACAATACACACCTGCTGATAAAACCAGCATTAAGAGTTTAAAACAATAAAA
>NC_136700.1:26159246-26208582 GCF_947650265.1 Symphodus melops | reverse complement strand
CAAAGATCAACTGTGAGGAGTTTTCTTGCAATCCCTCAAGAACTCACACCGGAACACCTGAGCAAAGGAACAAAGACGGCTGTGGGGACAAAAATCTCAAACAACACTGCAAAAAGGCAACTCGGCAAAATGAGAAAAGTCACTAAAAGAAAATATGCAGAGCAAGAGATGGAATAATCCTGCAGAGTAAATATTGTCCTGCTGACAGGTGAGCCTCGTCTGCAGCTGAGGGGAGAAGCCAGCCACGCCCCTGCCACTCACACACCTGCAGGAGAACAAGAACAGACAGGTGAGGGGGAGCGGGAACAAACACAAGCATCACTCCGCTGCATGCATGACACGGAGCGGGGATGAGATTATGTAAGGATCAAAGTATTTCACGATGATTCAGACGTTACATGACCAATATTGTTTTATGTTAAATGAACTGTTTCTAAATTGTATGTACTCTTTGTCAACAGGACGCACGCGCGTTTTACATCATGCAGCTTAAAAACATTTTGCCCTGAATTTGAAACATCGCCATCTCCTCGTTTTTTACCCCCCAGCACATCCACGCGCTCTCAGCTCTGCAGTCACACACAGGCAACAGGCTCTCTGCAGTCCAGCAGCTCCCACTGCTGCCGGTACCGCAGCCTTCCTTGCGGTGGCGCTAGAGCACCGGACAAACGTGGCTCACACAGAGGGCTGTGGATCAGGCACACCGAGCTGTGGCTTTGCCGCAACTTTGTTGTGTTATGAAATCGGAGCTGAGCGCACTGCAGGAAGAGAGGAAGTACAGAAGATTACAGTCTGCTGTGCTTCTCACTGTAAAAAAAAAAATCACACTGTGGCACATCACATGAGCAACAAATAACCGTGCGCGTCCTCCTACGTGTTGAACGTGTGATGAGCAGCGCTGCACGTTTCCCTCTGTTTGTCTTCAAGCTGTGTGATTTTGTGTCAACTGCAGAGCGTCGACTGTGATGTCGTTCAGATCACTTAGTGTGCACTGAAGATGCACTCAGTGCTCAGAAAAAACACCTATGGCACCCGCGGCTTTTCATTCGGTCCCTTTTTGCCTAAATCACCACGTGGAATACGCGCTCGAGCGTCAATCAATCAATCAATCAATCAAATGTTATTTGCATAGCACTTTCCAGCACAATGTGCTTTCCAGGGTAAAAACAAGAACAAAAGCAATACTACTAAAACAAAATTTAAACACAATGGCGTCTATGCAGATCCTTTTGTTTACTCGTGTTGCACTAATGTCGGATAATCTTCATCTTCAGGTTGTTTGACTCCTCACATCTCATTGGTTTTTTAATCCCTTACATGCAATGAGCACGTGCTGAAATGTAACCAGAAAATAGCAGCCATCACCACGAAGCTCCCTCGATGCATGATTACATCACAGGGAGCGATTCAGAGAGAGGAGACAAAGTTAGTGTACACACACACACACACACACACACACACACACACACACACACACACACACACACACACACACATCTGCTGAATCAAAGCACACAGATTCAGATTCTTCTCTTTCAGTTGGGCCACAGTTTGCACCTTCACGCGCTCAAATCTAATTAGTTTCGAGAGCATTTTAATGAGTGAACGTGGTTCATAGACTCGTTAAACATATCCATACTCCAAACATGCTGTTCTTAGGTATGACTGGAACATGTACATCTCCAGGGACCCCGGATCTGTCCTCCGGTAACAGATGCGGCTGCGTGGGTCAGCAGCTCTGCGGGTCTATGTTTAGAGCTCTGTGGGCGGTAAGAGAGGGAAGAGGAGGATGAAGATGCTTCAGCGCGCCCTGATGGAGACCAGGGTAGGCCGCTTACAAAGAGGCCATGATGAGGTCTCACATTAGACCCTTCTTTGTGGATGAATTTAGACCATATGCACATGAGCTGTAAGGGGTCATGTGTGAACTCTGAATGTTACAGACGCTGTCAGTCTTAATGAGCCTGCAGCCGTGCAGGCCGCTTCACAGTGAGAGCATGAAACTGGGTTCTCAGGTCCTTAAACGTGTCAGACTGCGTGTGAAAAACGTCACTTTATTCACATGTGCTTCTTCATAATTGGATGCTTAAAGGCCGCGGGCATTTAAAGGACTGGATTCTCTGGGATTGTTTCATTATTCGTGACAGGAAAACACACATCAACCTCTGCATAAGCTGCTCTGCTCTAATTATTACCTGCTGCAGGCTGCCATTTTCCTTTTAGACCTGTTGAAATATGTAGCATGTTCCTCGTTTCTCATTATGTCAACTGATGAGCTGAAACGCAACCCCGTTGACAACTTGCTCGCCTTATGTGCGAACCGCTGACTCCTCCCTTCTTCCTGTGTGCCATATGTAAGGTGACACTAGCCAATCACATCTCATTCCGCTTTTACCGAGCTGGGGAAAACGGCACAAGGAGGCGGAAACTCGCCCCGTGGTGTATATAAGCTGTTAAGCGTGGGATTTGTGTATCAGTATCACCCTCCTATCATTGGCAGCCTGACTGGGCGACCACGAGAGATCCGTGCCGGTGAGTGCAGACGGAGAGGAGAAACCCCAGCTTCTGCAGCTCCCAGGCGGCCAAAGAAACCCGCGCTGTCTCCGCTGAAAGGGAGCCCTGTCCGTCCGCTGTGGTGCTGAACAACAAGTCTCGACCCTTCGGACCGGTGACGTAAAGCAAAGACTCCTCCAAGCAAAGCGCCAAGAGTCAGCCCACTAAGAAAAAACAAACCACACATCTGCACTAGAAGTATGTATGTTCATTTGCATGGATTTGAAGCAACTTGAAAAGCGAAGTCGAAACAAGAAACGCGGAGCAGAAGTGATGGCTGGACTCCCCCCCACCCTCAGCGTCACTCCGGCGGTCTGAGCCAAGCAGCGCGTCGCCGCTTCGCAGCGGAACCCAGCGGAGCCTCCGTAGATGAGGAGAGTGACAGAGGCTTTCGATCAGTGAGGTACGCTCTTGCAAGAGGAAATTAGGGAAAGAAATTGTGCTAGTTTGATCGCCTGAAGGGGCTCTACATGCAACTGCAGAAATGGGCTGTATCAGCTCCAAAGCGCCATTTGGTAAGACGTGTTTAATCTGCTCTCCTTCAAAGAAGCCTGACATTTCGCATTTGTTTTGCTGCAGCCTTTCGCGGGTGCAGAGGCTTGGAGTGAATTCGGGTGCTTCTAGTGCACAGCATGCTGTGCCCGAGCTCGGAGACATATGATAGCGCTGCTGAGTCATATGCATTCATATGTGCAGGTTTTGTTTTTTTTGTTTTTTTTTTACAACAAGCGTTAACAATGACAGGAATTTCTCTGATTTCTGTCCATTTGAAGGTTACATGGTGTATATGTGTTTGTGTGTGTGTGTGTTGGGGGGGGGGGGGGGGGGGGGGGGGGTGGTATCTGCAGCCTAAACATCGCGATGCTTCGAGAGTTGCAAGAAGCTTTTTGGTGAGCACGCCAGTCAGAGGCAGGAGACAGAGGTGCTCTTGACACCGTGGAGGGATGCGCTGTTAGACGAGTCCTCTGCGTGTTTGAGAGGAAAGGACGCATCCAGGCAAGATGGTTCTGACCGCGCTGACCCAGTTTAGTTGCAAGGTAGGAGGACATCATTTGTCTCGTATCCTGACGCATGCTCACCAACCAAATCTTCAGCGTCATAACTTGCTGCTAAGCTTAACGGGGTGATATCTTCTTCGTGCTAAAAGACAGACTATTTCGCAGACACGCCATTTATATATAGCTCTTGAAGGCGCACACGTACAGCAGGAGAGCCTGAAGCTTGTTGCCAAGAAACAAGCTCCCTGTTGCCAGCGCATCTCTCCGCTCTCTCGGTTGTTTACACCTTCTCTGTACGTGTTCTCCTTCTGCTTCTTTGGAGGCTTCACGTCGTCGTGAGCCCCATTCCTAATGTGTGTTACCCCGACCTCCGGCTCGTGTGTCTCCCCTATAGATTCCCCTCCACCTTGTTCTTTATCTGACTCCCCTGGAGCCTCTGTAAATCAAATCTACCCCACATTATCCATCTCTTCATCCATGCATCCGCTCGCTCGTCTCCATGTCTCACACTCTGCGTCCTTCTGCTTTTAATGTCACATGTAACCTTTGAAACTGTGATCCATCCTTCATATCCCTGCTTACATCTCCCCCCCTCCGTGCCTCCTAATTGGTTATGTAATGTGTCGCTTCACTTGATGATTATGGCGCCTCGTCCTCGTCTCCTTGTCGCGGAGTGCGTAACGTGAGTCCCATTAAGCACACACAGTGTAACCGTGCGCGAGGCCGCTACAGTGCTATACAGTAGGTCAATATAGCAGCCACCTGTTTGACTGTCTTTGTATGTGTGTGTGTGTGTGTGTGTGTGTGACTACTGGTGTCGACCTTAATGTGTTGATTCGCTCTTAAGTCACTGGAAGACATAAGAGAGAGAGCGAGAGAGAGATAATGAGAAGGGGGGGGGGTGTACGACAGAGGTCCCCCTATCTGCAGTTTCCACGACAACGAGAACTACAGAGATGGAAGGAGAGAGAGAAGAGTGTTTGTGAGAGAGACAGTTCTCCTTTGCTTTGAATGGAAGAGGCTGCGTCTTTAGAACCCGCGGTCAGCGGAAGCAGATTAATTCAGAGGAATAATGCGTCTTAAGAAACGAGCTGCAGACGAAGGATGCGCGCAGGGCTTCACCTCTCCGTCTCATCGAGCCCATCATGTCATGCTCACAACGAGTCTCTGCTTTCATTCATTCGTTCCCACACAGTGACTTATGTCCACTCCACACCATCATCTCAAAAACGTGCTTGCTTCCTTGCTCTTTCTCGGGGTCACTGCTGCAAATAAAAACCACACAACTGTTTGTGCACTGCGGAAGTGAAAGGCCATGAGTTTGCATCGTGCGTAAAGAATCCAATGTATGTCGCAGTAAACCTCACAGGCCACACGTTGAAGAACCTGTATATGATCAGCTTACATGTGAAGTTTATACTAATTAATACTTTTTTTCATCATGTATGTATAAGCTGTTTGTAACTGTAACGTGTCCATGGAGGAGGTTTAAGGGTTGATTCGTGTGGCAGAGTAGAAGGAGGAGTCAGGAGGAGGCTGTGGCGATTTCTGCGAAACGGAGACATCTTGTGAAAATTTGTTCCTGCATGTGTCACCTTAAAATCCCCCCCCGGGTTACAGGGCTCAAGTGTCTGCTACAGTCTGCACGAGTTTGTTGTTGGACAAAAACACGTGCGCATCCTTCACTCCTCTCAACAATACATGCATTGACCGATGTGGCCTAGATTCAATGATACCATACACCCCGGGTATCTGATCTCATCACACCCGATTAAACGGCACATATTGAATTGTGCTGCTGGAGCAACCTGAGCTTGTGCGCGCAAATCGTCGGCTCTTTGACCCGAAGGTGAGTGATTGGTCCTGATATTGGACTCAATATTTGAGATGGGTGCTGGCGACTAATCGAGCGGCACGTTCTTTTCACAGACAGTAACTAGACACGCCTCCCCAGCAGCGGAGCACCGGAAAAAGGAGCCAGGCACTGACATTTAGAGGCCCACCTTTTAATCTCGTTTGCAAATCAGATTTTGAAGAGTGGCGAGCACGCGCGGGGTTTGCAGGTGTGTGAGTGTGCGCGTGCCTGCACTAGGTCTGAGTGCATTGAAGCTTTCAGCATGTGGCGGCGAGGACGGGAGCTGTCCAGGTGCTGAAAACGTCCCGCTGCACGCCGAGGTTCATGCACACAGGAGCAGGTTTACAGGCACCTCTGCGCCGAGCCTGTCAGGTGACGGTGAAGGCAGCTGTTAAAAAGGTTAAACACGTAGCCAACCATATATTCTGTTGGCAGTCACGTTGTGCAGCCAGGAAGAGGGTCTCCTTCCTGACATTTGCGCCTCTAGCGGAGCAGCTTTCTGGTCCCGCAGCGTGCACCAGCGTGCTTCTGTTGATGACGTGTCCTTACCACATCAGAGTACGTGCCAACATAGCAGGGAGGTCTGAGAAAATTGTGTAATATATCCACAGCTACGACGCTTATCGTGTGTTATAATGCGCCTCTCCCTCCGACAAAGCAGAGGCGACTTCATCAAATATACACCAGGCTTGTGCTGCTGCCAGGGCCTTGACCTTACCTGCATTAACCGGCATGGCTTTAACGTGCATGGATTAACTGTACAACCTCACAACAAGAAGAGTCTACAGAGCATGCTGCAATAAAGTGCTGAATGCTGAGAAGTGATGAACAACTGCCTTTTTAAGTCCTGCAGCCCCCTCAGATAATAACACTTAACCTTCTTCTTGACGATGCTGCAAAAGGTAACAATATCCTTTTGAAGCACCCTTGAGTCCTTGATTTTTTTTTTTTTTTTTTAAATCAGACGGTTCTTTGAATCTGTATTCTTCATATTTTTCTGTGTGAAGTCAATGTCTATTTTCACTTTGGCTGGCGGAAGTATGTTTGATTTTAAAGGGATGATGATTTGAAGTCTTCCTTTTTCTTTTTGGGGGGGAAACTGCAGTGAGATATGGCAACATTACATCCCCTTTGTGCTAATACTAGAGCCGCCGCAGGAGGCATGTGGGTTAGCATGGTGACTGCATTGCTTAAGGATTGGCATAATCCTTAAAATCAGGTAGTTAGTTTGGCCATTCTTGCTCCTCTTATTGAATGTTATTATGGACAATGACGTCTTTGCTGCGTCATTTGATTGGAAAGCGTCCTTGCTGTCATAATAATGAAGTTCCGGTAAGTTGGAGCAAATATGTGGCAGCAGCTTTGAGTTCTTGTTCATTTGCTGTAATCTTCACGTGGCTCTCTTCCTCCTGACAGTGGCACTTGATGGTTCGTTACGCGTGGACTGGAGCCCGGCAGGCTCCATGTCTGACCTCGCGCTTTTGGGGAACACGCGGACCTGCTTGGCACGCAGACTGATTCTGACAGCACCTTTGGGCGCTCTGGACTTCAGCCAGGTGCTTTCATATTTTTGACATTGTTATCATTACTGCTTGGTTTGGTTTTATGACATAACCTTCCCAATGAAGCTTCACTGAAACCTCGAAAAGTCAAATTTTTCCTTTCATTTGCAAATCAGGCAAGTTGCTACTTAGCTTTAAAGGTCACATGATCTCCTCCTCCTCTTCAGGTGAAATCAGTGTCCTCGCTCCTCTTCATCATGTGTGTGAAGTGTGTTGTTGTAAATCCACTCTGATCCTGTATCTGATCATGTCTATAAACCCCTCTATTTCAGCCCTGCTCAGAACAGGCTGTTTCTGTGTCTGTAGCTTTAAATATGTAAATGAGCTGTGTCTGACCACGCCCCCTCTCTGGAAGGGCTCGGGTGTACTCGCTGCTTTCTGGCTCCATGTCCTATTGTTTACGGTGAGAAGGCAGACTCAGAGGGCAGAACAAACACCTAGCTGTGGGAGTGTCACCCACCTGGGGGAGGGGCTACTGCCCTTTGTGATGTCATAAAGGGAACATCTCCAAACGGCTTGTTTGAGAAAAACACTTTTTGCAGAAGCAGACATTGAAGATGACTTTCTATAAAGGAGTCAGCATGTTCTGATCATTGTACAATAACTATGTTTTTTGCAGTTCGAAGCTCGACTGATCACGCAGTAGGTGCAAATAAAGAAAGCAATAATCTGACCAATCACAGCGCAGAGGGAACATAGACATGCTCTTGACCAGACCCGCCTGATCAGAGATGAGAGTCTCGCAGTGACTCGCTGCTTCACGCCAATGATTTTCTTCAGCTTCCAGGTTTAATAATGACCTTATTAATCGAGCCGTCCAAGTCTGTAATGTGTGTTTCCTCTCTGAGCGCTCATTCACGCTAACCAGTTGGTTTCTAATTAGCTAAAAGTCGTTTGGCATGGTGAAAGCTGCAGCTAATTTTTAATTTATACTGAATTTAAATGGAACATCAGTGAGACAATGTCTTAATATCTTATAGAGTTTAACATGAGATTAACCCTTTGTGAACTGAATCTCTTTCACGAGGACGACCTGGCGAAGAGGGCAGCAGCACACATCATCATAAACATTATGATTAAAGGCAGGGTTGGTCATTTCCTCCAGATCCACTTTTTAAGATGTTGGTTGAAACTGTCTTTAGGTCCTGACAGAAATTAATAACTCAGGTTCTCTGAAAAAGGAACAAAGAAAATCCATCATCTGTATCAGTTTGTAAGTCTGTAAAAACTTCAGCCAATGTCTGCCACGAGGTACCAACCTGATGAACCAATCACAGCCTCCCTGCTCTCTGATAAACCAATCACAGCCTCCCTGTTTCCCTCCTCTCTGATGAACCAATCACAGCCTCCCTGTCTCCCTGCTCTCTGATAAACCAATCACAGCCTCCCTGTCTCCCTGCTCTCTGATAAACCAATCACAGCCTTCCTGTCTCCCTGCTCGTGCTCTCACTCACAGTCAAAGCTCAGCACCGATGACAGAGTTTATACTGAGAGTTTACTGACCGCTGAATGAGACATGAGACGACGTAGTTACTACATCATGAAGAGATGAGCTGAGGTCACCTTCTGGAGGAACGCAGCTCGTGCATGTAAGTGAGGAGGCGTGGCTTTAGAGGGAACACAGACGGGAGGGGGTGCGGACGGAGCACTGAGGGAATGCTACTTTCAAAATCATGCTAGTTTCCCAAAATTACCAACCCTGCCTTTTAAAATATGCAAATTGGTGCAGAAGTCATGTTCACAGATTACAACTCAGAAACACGCACATTGCTTGATGGTGTTAAGTTTTTTTTGTCTTTTAAGATGGAGCCAAAAGCTTGAAGTGAAAAGTTTCTATTTTGAAGAATTTTTCCTGCAGAGCTTGCAGCAAGCTACGACTGAGCAGTCGTATAAATTGCATGGCGGTCTGAAGTTCAGTGCATTTCTGAAACTGGAAAGAAACATCTTCAAACCTGTGTGTCCCCGTTCTGCTGGACCTCTGGAGGCTTCACTGGGACTCCAGAAAAACAAAAGATACACAAACAAGGCGAGAAGCTGAAGTAGTTGGCCTGCTGTAATCCTGTCATGAATCTCTGTACTTTAAATCAAAGCTCTGCCCGAGGTGTGCACCTGAACTTCTTTGGATTCCTAAAATTGGCTCAGAGAAGATAAAGATGTCTAATGAGGATGACGAATGCGCCTTGCCTTGTTTATCCATCAGTGTGCACCATCTGGGTGTGAATGTGATGTTTCACAGTGAGGCAGCCAGGCGATGATTAGCGTGCCTAAGTGATCCATTATGAAATTCAGAGTCTCACTCTGCCGCTGATTGAATGCTGAGCACTGAGAGACTGGTTGGCAGGATTTGCTGATCTTATCACATAACTCTCAGAGCGGAAGGACTCTTCAATGCTTCCCACTTCAGACCCCCCCCCCCCCCCCCCCAAAAGAAACACACAAGCTGCATTTGGTCAAATTGCGTATCAGGAAGAAATTTGTTTTTTAGATGGAAACGCTTGGAAGCAATAACCAGGAATAGGCTCTTGCATTTTTCTCCCTCATTATTCGACCAAAGACTTTAATTCCGGCTTTGATGATGCAAACGTCTCCTCTCTGACGCCTTTGAGGTCCGCGGCATTCGCAGCAAAGAGAGCATTGACGACACGTGCAGGAAACATTAATTTGGCTATTGTGGTGTCGCTCGATGTTCTGAGAGTGTGACATCATCAGTGAATTAGATGCTCAGGCATACCAGGAGGGATTGTTCCATGGCGACCAGTTGCCATAGAAATGTTCCCATCGTGGAAACTAGAGAGAGAGAGAGACGTGGCGTGCTGAAGGAGGAGAAGGAATACATCATGCTCGTTTGTAACACAGACACAAGCACAAGATCTCACATGGTTTAAAAAAAGACTTCCTGTTTGTGGTAGGAGGGCAGGCTGCGGTTCGCCAGTGCAGCTGTGCGTTTACTATGAAGAAGAAAACGCTCAGTGTGGGATCAGCAGGGTCAATGACACTGTTAAGACTGAATCTGTGATTTTACCTGACACACGAGAGGAGTCTGAGGAGTGTTTCTGTACATGACATTCTCCTTACAGTGAAACAGACATCCATTAAAAACTTCAGGATAAACACAGCAGGTCGTCTTTTCACACGAATGTCCACGATGTATCCGTCCCACAGTCAGCGAGACAAATACTGGAGCGGTTTTCACGGGATCCAAAATCACTGAACATTCAGAGAATTAAAGGCAGGTCATTTATTTAAAAAAAGCATGATTTTGAAAGCAGCATTCCCTCAGTGTTCCCTCTAGAGCCACGCCCCCTCCCCCATGGCTCTCTCTAAAGCCACGCCCCTCCCCACCTGTGCTCCCTCTACAGCCACACCCCTCCCCCTTGACTCTCTAAAGCCACGCCCCTCCCCACTTGTGCTCCCTCTAAAGCTACACCCCTCCTCCATGATTCTCTGTAAAACCACGCCCCCTCCCCCTCTGTGCTTCCTCTATTGTCACCCTCCTCCCCTGGGCTCTCTCTATCCTCCCTCTAAAGCAACGCCCCCCCCCCTCTATCCTGCCTATAGAGCCACGCCCCTCCCCTCTGTGTTTCCTCTACAGCCACGCCCCCTCTATCCTCCCTCTAAAGCCACGCCCCCCCTATCCTCCCTCTAAAGCCACGCCTCTCCACTCTGCGCCTTCTAAAGCCACGCCCCCTCACCCTCTATGCTCCTTCTAAAGCCACGCCCCCTCACCCTCTGTGCTCCCTCTAAAGCCACGCAAACCTCACCCTCTGTGCTCCCTCTAAAGCCACGCCCCCTCACGTTCATCGGTCATCGGTGACGAGCTTTGAGTGTGAGCGAGAGCACGTAGAGGTAGAGAACGAGCAGGGAGACGTAAAATATAATTCCCAGATGGAGAAATACGGGGAAAAGATCTGACATTGTACATGTCATGTAGCTTCATGTTCTGCATCGATGGGTTCTGTGGAAGTTTGCACATCGAAAATATGGAGAAAAGCAGAAAGATGTGAAAGATGAACTTCAGCGTCCGTGCCATGTAAGCACAACAGCCAGAGTGGCAGAGGTCGCAGCGACAGTCACCACTTTATGGCTGTTAACGTGTTTCTGTTGTTGGAGATGGAGCGCTGTTCTCTTACTGTGACGATAAAGCGAGATGTTCTGAGACTCAGAGTCCTGTGAGTCTGTGAATAGAACAATCTGTGTACGAGCCGTATATATATATATATATATATATATATATATATATATATATATATATATACCAATGATAAGAAAGGTAAACAATTCAAGTCTCCTCACAATTTAAAGGAGCAGTCTGTAACTCTGCCCCCTAGTGTTTAAAATGAGTACTGCAGTCTAAACTCTAATCATCACAGAGAGCTGTCTCCCCCCCCTCCTCTCACACAGGTATGCATGTAGAGACACTGTAGATTCAGTGTTTAGCCAGCTCTGCATGTGGTGGACACTGTAGCTTCAGTGTTTAGCCAGCTCTGCATGTGGTGGACACTGTAGCTTCAGTGTTTAGCCAGCTCTGCATGTGGTGGACACTGTAGCTTCAGTGTTTAGCCAGCTCTGCATGTAGAGACACTGTAGCTTCAGTGTTTAGCCAGCTCTGCATGTGGTGGACACTGTAGCTTCAGTGTTTAGCCAGCTCTGCATGTAGTGGACACTGTAGCTTCAGTGTTTAGCCAGCTCTGCATGTGGTGGACACTGTAGCTTCAGTGTTTAGCCAGCTCTGCATGTGGTGGACACTGTAGCTTCAGTGTTTAGCCAGCTCTGCATGTGGTGGACACTGTAGCTTCAGTGTTTAGCCAGCTCTGCATGTGGTGGACACTGTAGCTTCAGTGTTTAGCCAGCTCTGCATGTGGTGGACACTGTAGCTTCAGTGTTTAGCCAGCTCTGCATGGGTCTGTAAAGCTTTCTGCGTTCTAACCTCTCTCCATGTTTCATCTCCAACATTGATCCTAGTTTGAGCAGCTTTCTGCTGCTGGAGCTTATTAGAAACATGCAGAGGCTTTTTAGCTCGGGTACAATCACTTCTATCTGAAGCAGTTCCACTGCCCGCTTCCATCGCTGCAACACCTGTTCACCTGATAACTGCTCTCATATCTGGCAAACCCAGGGGCGTCCAAAACGGCCTTCAAAGCCCCGCCTACCTTCTCTGGTCCAATCAAATCCAGAGCATTCAGGAGCAGAATCTAAAGTTAGAAGGAGGACATACTGGCTGCTGCATTGTTGTCAGAGAAGCTTCAACACAGCAGGTTTCCTTCATGATCACACAGGAAGAGAGCGTCATCAGCTCAGTCACAACAGATCTCACTTGTGATTCATTGTGAATCTTTACAGAGGAAAATGTAAAAAGAAAAGCCTTTTTCTTATGAACAGCACACACCATGAACCAGAAACACTCGCAGCAAATTAAAAAACAGAACGTACTGGGTCATCATGGAGGTCAGCACATTAATAATATTAAAAGCATTTGAATAGTTAAATTTGAATGTGCAGATTTCCTGATGATGCAGTCAGGGAGATACCGCCGAGGTCAGTGTTATGTCACACACACACACAAACACTGCGAGCTGCACTCTGGCTGCTCTCAGCTCCCAACATACACGTTGTTTTCAAGAGCCTGTTGTGCGTCTCGCGTCTCCGCGGTCTCAAGGCTGCATTAGTCCGCCCACGCTGACTGCGTAGACCGCTTACTTGTGGTTTAAAAGCCAAAAGCCTGTCTACTGTCTGTGTGCACCAGACTATGAAGATTGGTCCTTACAGTATCTGTGTGCCTGCTCTGCTGTTATGTGATGCACTGGTATATTCAGCTCAGGATTTAATCATCTTGTAAATATGGCGCGTCCTGAGCTTGGGGAGCTCGTTGGTACGACTGGATGTGCATATAGTGGTGCTGCATGCTGTTGTGCTGTCTATGCGTGCAGGTGACGTGTGCACCGCCGTGTAGTGACGCGCTCAGGCTGCTCGGAGTGCTGCTCATGTCTTCTTCTGTGTTCCTTCGGATGTTCAGTAGGGCAGTGGGGAAGTAGAAGCACAGGAGGGAGGGAGCAGAGCAGCCAGTGGTGCCGTTCACTGGAGCTGTGTGGCAAGGCGACGATCAGGCTTTCAGCCAGCTCATGCACATTTACTTCAATGTCACACAAGAATTGCTTCCAAACTGTGGAAAATAACCGGTCGGTCGGAAAATTTAAACTCCTCAAGGGTGGAAATGTCTATGAATCAACAGTCCTTTTTTGGCGCCCTGAGAAAAACAGAAATAAAAGTCTCCTTCAGGATCATAAGAAAGCAAAGCATTTCAGATCCGTATCTCCAAAGACGTGGAACGATAAACCCCTCCCCCCGACATACAGTGTCTGTTTGAAAACAAATAAAACATGCCCCGCTGTGGGCCGACGGCGTGACATGTGATTTTTAATTTAAAGAGCAGCACATTCTACCTCTCTGTTCCTCCTCGAGGGCGTATGTCATATTATATCCAGATTATCCTCCCTCTGATCTGTGAGCTGCTCTGCGGCACAAGAGGATTATCACGCCTCTCGGCAACTGCTGATACCATCGTCATCTCCAGACCCCCCCCCCCCCTTTGCTGCTGTTACAGGGCCTTTGTGAAAGATGATGTTGTGTCATTTTTCAGGGTGGATTTTTTTTAACTATTAAATGTGGCTCTAGAAAGGCTTTATATTCTGCATGCTGGTGTTATTGTTCATCCATTACATAGTCCTGCTCCTCTCCCTCGTCGTTAGCCAATCATATTGCTGCTTTGTTGCCAGCATCTGTCTCCACCAAGCCTTCAGAGGCTCATCACCTTCATCAGTCTCAGTTAGCTTCATCCGCCCGGTCCAGTCAAGCCCAGTCTTCCCAGTTTGATCACCTTCATCAGCCCGGTCCAGTCAAGCCCAGTCTTCCCAGTTTGATCACCTTCATCAGCCCGGTCCAGTCAAGCCCAGTCTTCCCAGTTTGATCACCTTCATCAGCCCGGTCCAGTCAAGCCCAGTCTTCCCAGTTTGATCACCTTCATCAGCCCGGTCCAGTCAAGCCCAGTCTTCCCAGTTTGATCACCTTCATCAGCCCGGTCCAGTCAAGCCCAGTCTTCCCAGTTTGATCACCTTCATCAGCCCGGTCCAGTCAAGCCCAGTCTTCCCAGTTTGATCACCTTCATCAGCCCGGTCCTGTCAAGCCCAGTCTTCCCAGTTTGATCACCTTCATCAGCCCGGTCCTGTCAAGCCCAGTCTTCCCAGTTTGATCACCTTCATCAGCCCGGTCCTGTCAAGCCCAGTCTTCCCAGTTTGATCACCTTCATCAGCCCGGTCCTGTCAAGCCCAGTCTTCCCAGTTTGATCACCTTCATCAGCCCGGTCCAGTCAAGCCCAGTCTTCCCAGTTTGATCACCTTCATCAGCCCGGTCCAGTCAAGCCCAGTCTTCCCAGTTTGATCACCTTCATCCTCCTGACAGCCTCAGATCACGTCATCTGCAAACGCCTCCACCATGTGTGATGACTTTAGTATTTGAACCATCAGGTAGCCCTCAGTCCTCTGACCAACACGCCCTTCTCTCTGCCTGCCAATCAGATCGTCCCCTGATGCCTTGCTCAAGCCTGCGGCTCGACTGCAGGGATGCTACGAGCTTAGATACAGATGCACTTTGCAAAACGATTGACACTTTACTATTTTGTTCTTTGTTCGATATTGACAGTCATGTGGTGTGCAGACTGAGCTTCACACTCAGGGTGGTATGAAGATCCTGTCTCTCGATGTTGCTGTGAAAGCTGAATCAGCAGGACACGGTCAGGCTGTCGGTAGTTTACGATCCTCTTCAAATCAATCAAACTTGTGGGGTTTTTATTCCCCTGAATGAAATCAGGAGAAACTCGAGCTTGAGCGAGCGGCTGTCACTCACCATAGGACCGGACTCAACCTGTACCTGTTGAGCTCCACTTATCTGCCCAAATCTGTCATCAAACAGCTCAATGCTCCGCGTGTGTTGACCCATACAGAGTCACAAAGCAGCAGCGTTCGCGCCACAGGTGGCCTTTGCTGTTGACGTGAACGATTCCCACGTGAGTACAGGTAAAGCTATAAAAAGAGAGTGCAGACAAAGGCGCTTGTCAACACCCGATACTCCGTCTGTGGTTTGACTTGACAGAGCAGACAGGACGGAGCGGGAGGAGGAGGTTCATCTTTTGTCTCCTGTCTGCGTTTGTTAACTCGAGTTTTACCAGCATCCTGTCAAGAAGCTTCTCGACATCATTTCTCGCATAATTGCTGCTACGTCAGAAATCTCGTAACGAGTGTTCGATAATGTCAGCAACCACTCCAGTGAGAACGACCTCTTGTCCACAGCCAACGACACATGCAAAACGCTGTGAGCCGTAACCTGAGGCAGGTCAGCTCAGTTACTGAAACCACACTTAGAAACTAATTAGCATGCAGGCTAATTTAATAAACTACTTATGTAACATAAGCCACATGTGTGACCGGCCCCTTGCTTCAACTTTTGCTCACTTTTATTTAAGTTTAAAAAATTCCCAGTCGAAACAGAAAAGCTTTGAGTATATGAGAGTGATTTATCGGCCTGACACCGTGTCCTAACAGCACGCCAGCGTTGGCTACGGCTTTGCTCACCGTCCACAAGTCATCTGTCAGACATTTTGTTCTCTGCTTTGTGAATTTAAGTTTCCTTTGTTGGTTTTGGACGAGACCAGTTTGGACTTCGGGCTGGTGGGACAACTTTAATGGTCATTGCAGAGAAATGGCGAGAACATTTTTGCATGTTGTTGTGGTTGTTTGTTAGTGTTCAGATCAGAGCGTTTGTCAGTAGGCCTCTGTGATTGGACAATGAGCTGAACAGATGTGAAGGTTATTGCCCCAACAAGAACCTCAAAGGAACAGAAACATCGCCTTTTCTGGTTAAGGATGTGATGTCGTGTCTACATGTTGTTTTGATATAACTTCCTAAACTTGGTCTGGTCCAGAGAAGGTAAGCAGTCAAACTCGTCTTTCTCTTTATTTTTTTCACTCCCACAAAGACCATTCCTCTTGTCAGATGGGGCAACCTTTAGAGAGGTTTGTGACTGACCTTGAAAAATGTGCTTATATATTAAATGTGGAACTGCTTCAGATAGAAGTGATTGTACCCGAGCTAAAAAGCCTCTGCATGTTTCTAATAAGCTCCAGCAGCAGAAAGCTGCTCAAACTAGGATCAATGTTGGAGATGAAACATGGAGAGAGGTTAGAACGCAGAAAGCTTTACAGACCCATGCAGAGCTGGCTAAACACTGAAGCTACAGTGTCTCTACATGCAGAGCTGGCTAAACACTGAAGCTACAGTGTCTCTACATGCAGAGCTGGCTAAACACTGAAGCTACAGTGTCTCTACATGCAGAGCTGGCTAAACACTGAAGCTACAGTGTCTCTACATGCAGAGCTGGCTAATCACTGAAGCTACAGTGTCTCTACATGCAGAGCTGGCTAAACACTGAAGCTACAGTGTCTCTACATGCAGAGCTGGCTAAACACTGAAGCTACAGTGTCCACCACATGCAGAGCTGGCTAAACACTGAAGCTACAGTGTGCACCACATGCAGAGCTGGTTAAACACTGAAGCTACAGTGTCCACCACATGCAGAGCTGGTTAAACACTGAAGCTACAGTGTCCACCACATGCAGAGCTGGTTAAACACTGAAGCTACAGTGTGCACCACATGCAGAGCTGGCTAAACACTGAAGCTACAGTGTCCACCACATGCACAGCTGGCTAAACACTGAAGCTACATTGTCCACCACATGCAGAGCTGGCTAAACACTGAAGCTACAGTGTCCACCACATGCAGACCTGTGTGAGCTTAAAGTAGAAAAAAGGAGTCAGCAGTGGTTTATTTTCAGCAACTTGGTGCCAGGAAAATGTCAAACTGTTCCTTTAACATGACATAACATGCTCAGCCTACATTGTTGAAACACTTTAAATATAAGAAGCTGCTGAAGTAGTCATCAATCAGTGCAGCTGTGTGTGTGTGTGTGTGTGTGTGTGTGTGTGTGTGTGTGTGTGTGTGTTGATAAAACCATGTGTGTGCTGTTCAGCTTATAAGTCATTGAAAGATTAGATGTCAAAGGACTTGAATACTCTGAAGAAGCCGCAGAACGACGAACACAGGAGTCCCGTCTTCATGCAAAGACAATGTTAGTTTGTCTTTGAGTCATGACGGATTGAGCGGCTGGTCCTCGTGCATGCTGACCTGAGCTGCTCGACTTCTTTCTCCCTGAGTCACACTGTTTTTCTTCTTCTTTCTCTTACAGGTGAATGTTGATGACACCGTTGAAATGTTGCCAAAATCAAGAAGAGCTCTCACCATTCAAGAGATTGCTGCATTAGCGCGATCCTCCCTGCACGGTGAGTGCAACAGCATGCAGCACATATTTAAACACGTGTTCAGATGTTATGTTTCCAAACAACATGCGTCGTTTTCCTTGTAGGTATCTCCCAGGTTGTGAAGGATCATGTGACGAAGCCTACAGCCATGGCTCAGGGCAGAGTGGCCCATCTCATAGAGTGGAAAGGCTGGTGTAAGCCCATCGACACTCCGGCAGCCCTGGAGTCAGACTTCAACTCTTACTCCGATCTCACTGAGGGAGAACAAGAGGCTCGCTTTGCTGCTGGTACGTTTTCTACTCTGATGTTTTTATGGCATAAACTGCAGAGGCAAAGATTTGATCGTCGGTGTCGGACAATGTCTGCCCTGTTGACAGACTTAATAGTGTGGCATGCAGCGATGTCAGTGTCCGATCTGTGTCAGTTGAGTCAATTTTAATGCTGCATAGGTAGTCAAGGACTTTCCACTCCTAAACTCACCTGCTGCGCTCTCATTGGCTGGAGGAAAAAGATAGATAGATAGATAGATAGATACTTTATTGATCCCGAGGGAAATTCAAGGCATCCAGTAGCAGTATACAGACAGGCAGGACACAAGACATTAGTTACAATACACACCCGCTGTCCCCCCCCCCCCTGTATACAAATCCCCCAAACAGATTTAGCAGCCCCTATGTGACTAAGAATAAACATAATTATATGTTAAACCTGTGCAGTTAGCATTAGCAGTTAGACTTAAAACTAATATAGCATAATGTAGCATAACACCAGCTCCGCCCACAAATGTCCCGAGTCAACCAGAAGAAATCAGAACATTAAAGTCCAGTCAGGGGACAGAGTCTCTGCAGACACAGTCACACATGTACAGAGGCCCAGTTTTATTTTGAAGGTAAGTCTGTATTTTATTTTGAAGGAACAAGCTGCTGACTCTGTCTAGAACTTTTCTTCCACTCGTTCCTTACCCTCAGTTCAACGCTCACTCTTCCTCCTCTGTTCTTCTCTGCCCCCTGTGTCTTTATCTCCTCTTCCTCACCCGGTCTCTCTCGCCTGCTCTCCCTCCATTCTCTCGCTCGCTCGTTGCTCGCTCGCTCGCTCCCTGCAATGCAGACTCTCAAGGTTAATTTGCACAGTAAGGTTTTTCTCCTGGCCTGTGCCACCGTAACTGAGCGATGTTCCTCTGTTCACCTTCCGTTTGATCTGTTCCTCTTTTATTTCTCACTATTTACTCCACTTGTCTCCTCCTACAGCAACTCAGGATCTATTTTAAACTTCCTTGCTAAGGATGGCGGCTTCACAGAAAACTATAATGATGATTCAACCAAGCTGATTTGTTTACACGCCCTAAAATAGTTCTTACTGCCAACTTCAGCACAGTTATTGCACACTTTGTGTCTCCATGTCCGACTTCCTGTCTATGTCCATTCATTCTGTCCAACTTGACGTGCGCTTGCAGCGAGCTCCGTTGAAAATATGGGAGCGGTGCTGAAGGCTGGATATGGGTACAAGGTACGAAGGGTAGGAGGTAAAAATACAGGTAACAGCTTACATTTGGAAAAAATGGCCGGAGGCGATGACAGCTTGAGAACGTCTGAGTATAAATGAGGACGTTGAAGGCCTGTTGTGCTGACTCCTTTTATTCAGAGGACTGTCTCCCCTGAAGCCTGTGCAGTAATGGAGTCACTGCGGGTGACTGGACAAGGCGAGAGGATGTCAGCGAGCGCGTTGGAATGCAAAGTGAGCGCGTGCTAACGTGTCGGTGTTTGGTACCTCTCTTTGGATCGAGTATTTACAGAACACAACGCTGGATGTGAGTGCAAGATGACAACTGAAACAGAGGTTTGGACATTCTCTTGATGGACTGACTTCTAGCATTACACACACACACACACACACACACACACACACACACACACACACACACACACACACACACACACACGTAGATCCATTCTAAATTCATGCACTGCACTCTGACCTGCGTCTGACACGAACGGTCACACGGGCACAATGCACACGTGGCGTTGCATGTAGGCATGATGCGCCTCAACACGTTTGCAGACGCCACACCTGCATGACACCTGACGAACATAAACACATCAGTCAGACGTAGACGCAGGTGAGACTGAGGCTCCTGTGGTCAGACGAGCTTCCCTGTGTAGGAGTTGAGCCACCACAGTTTATTTGAAATGATGTTTGAGTGTTTGATTGAGCCTGACGTGCTGCAGGAGAGGAGCAGCTGTTTATGGTCACATGACTGAAGAGCAGTTAAACTTTATGTTCTGAAACAATATGAAACATTTAGTTTGAATAAAGAAACATGAAGATCTTCTTCTTCCTCTGAGTGAGTCAGAGAAGAGCGCAGAGAGAGGGGACTGACTGTCAGGTGAGGCCACACACTGCTTCACACTTCATCATATTCAAAACTCACACACGTAACACACACGTAACACACACGTAACACACACGTAACACACACGTAACACACACTCACACACACGCACACGCTCACACACACACTCACACTCACACACACGCACACGCTCTCTCACACACACACTCACACACACGCGCACGCTCACACACACACACACACACACACACACACACACACACACACACACACACACACACAAACAGGCTTATTGGTAAATGAACTTCAGCTTGTTGAAAATGTGTCTGTAAATTGTTTTGGCCAAGGAAACATAGACATGTGTGTGTGTGTGTGTGTGTGTGTGTGTGTGTGTGTGTGTGTGTGTGTGTGTGTGCGTGTGTGTGTTTTGGAATGGCTTAGGACACACGACACGCAGCAAACAAACCTGTTGGACAGTCTGAATCTGGAAATTGGAAACAAACCACAGAGCAATCGAACAATGCAGAGGAGTAAGAACAACATTATGTCAAGCTGAGTTTCTTCTTCAAGCCAAGAAAAACAGATTTACAAGCAATCAAAAGAAAAACAAATGTAGGACATAATCCTTAAAGAACCGCGTTTGAAATCAGGACTTTTGTCTCAAAACTGACCCAACATGAAATTTGTCTTTCAGCCTCAGCTGAATTCATTTTAAAAACGGATTTCAAAGGAGGACTGAAGAGTTTCCTGTGCGTCTGCATTCAGTGTCAGTCTGTCCGTGTTTAGTGAGGAGGGTTCAGGGCCGAGCTGCAGTCGGAGATGAATGAGAACATCGATCTCTCTTTCTCTGCGGGACACAATTCATGAATACTGAGCATGGAGCCAAGAAAGACAGACACAGACAGAAATGAAAAAGGAGCGAGGGGACATGGCTCAGAGATCTCATGCACGGCGAAAGATAAAGCAATCGGTGCAATGTGGAGAGCCGGGTGAGTCGATGGAGTGTCTCATGGAGAGAGACGGTTGGGATAAAGGCGTGACACGGAGGAGGGAGCGGATGAACACTGAGGAATACAAAACAGACAGACGCTGAGGAAGAGGAGGATGAGGCGTGGCAGAGAGATAAACAGAGAATCTGATGATGATGACTGGAAGTGATTGGTCTGTTGGACCTTGTGACTTATATTTGGTCATCTGAGTCACCTCAGCCAGACGCACGTTGATGTCCTCTGTGGGCTGCTGTGTCCCTGCTGTGATGTTTTGAATGTAAACTGCAGTACCCATTTTAAACACTAGAGTAACATATTGCTCCTTTACCCCGTTAGTTTTAAACATGATGAGAGGAGTCACGACGCCGTCTGTTCTCACTTTTAAAGTGTGTCACTTGGTCGTTGAACTGACCATGCAATGAATCTTGGGATATGTGAGGCCACAAAGGAGGGGGAGTGCATCCCTGAAGGCCCGGGAAGGGGACATCCTTTGACATGGCGTTGGGACACGGCTCCTCGCCTCGCAGTGGCGTGGGAGGGCAACCTGCATGAGAACCCTCAAACTCTCCGTGACGGCCATCTTTAGAGCATCAGCAGCCGAGCATCAACTGGACTGCGTCCTCCGTCCAGTCTAATAATACTCCGTGAAATGCAGCTCCTTGATCTGTCCTGAATAACAGCTACATGACAGGGACACTCGATGGCCCGCTGCCTCCTTGTTGCCATGCCAACCACGTCTTCGTGCATGCGCACCAAACGAGTGTTTTGTGTTTGTGTGCACAGGAGTGGCCGAGCAGTTTGCCATAGCGGAGGCCAAGCTGAGGGCCTGGTCCTCTGTGGACGGCGATGAATCCAACGATGACTCATATGACGAGGATTTTCTACCTGCCAACGAGCCCGCCACACAGAGCACAGGTACGCGCACACACACACACACACACACACACACACGCACACACACACGCACACACAGCACCTCTTCACATACATATTTATTTAATTCATTTCCCTCTGCCCTCCTTCTCATCCATCTCTTCTTCCTGTCTCTCCTCTCATGTCATGTCTCTCCGTCTTTGTCCCACTGCCCCAGTTTTCTTCCCTCACAACATTTTTTTTGTTCCTCGGCGCAATTTGATATCCCTCCTGCAAGTTTAATATCATTTCCTCTGCTGCAGAGACAGTGTCTGTGTGAGGATGGTGTGTGAGCGGGTTATAAATACATACACTGTATTTACCAGACCTCTGTGTGTGTGTGTGTGTGTGTGTGTGTGTGTGTGCGCGCCACCGAGCTTTCATCTTGATTACACTGAACCTGAACCACCAATAACCTGTCCTGCAGCTAATAACATTCAGCTCACTGTTTCTTCATGTGGTGACTGTGAGACACAGGGAGCGTCACTCGTTTAAGTCTCTGCTTCATCATGAACGCTCGTCTCTTCGCCTGTTGTTGTGTTGCCGTGCCAACCGTCACGGTTGTTCATCTACCACAACTTCAGTTTGTTATTGTGTGCAAACACACTTCCAGAGAGACACTGAGGACCACGATCTACAGAGAGACTGAAGGGACAAAATAAATACAGAGACACTGAGGACCGCTATCTACAGAGAGACTGAAGGGACAAAATAAATACAGAGACACACTGAGGACCACTATCTACAGAGAGACTGAAGGGACAAAATAAATACAGAGACACACTGAGGACCACTATCTACAGAGAGACTGAAGGGACAAAATAAATACAGAGACACTGAGGACGACTATCTACAGAGAGACTGAAGGGACAAAATAAATACAGAGACACTGAGGACCACGATCTACAGAGAGACTGAAGGGACAAAATAAATACAGAGACACTGAGGACCACTATCTACAGAGAGACTGAAGGGACAAAATAAATACAGAGACACACTGAGGACCACTATCTACAGAGAGACTGAAGGGACAAAATAAATACAGAGAGACACTGAGGACCACTATCTACAGAGAGACTGAAGGGACAAAATAAATACAGAGAGACACTGAGGATCACTATCTACAGAGAGACTGAAGGGACAAAATAAATACAGAGACAGTGAGGACCACTATCTACAGAGAGACTGAAGGGACAAAATACATAAAACACATTCTTCTTACTGAAACATGCTGTGCTCAACAGTCCTCGGGCACAGAGTAACTTTAAATACTGTGTTTAATAACAGAGACTACCTGAACTCATCATCGCTGTCGTTGTGAATGTTCTTCCTCGTGCTGAGAGTCTTTCTTTTTTCCCTCCAGATGTGCCGTCATATCCTCCTTACTTGAAGGACCTGATCCACAGCCAGCTTTGCCAGCACCTGGGCCTGCGCGGGCCGTGCTGCGATGTCGGAGGAGGGGAGGGAAGCGGCAGCGGCGAGCCTTCCCCAACGGCGGGCTCTCCAGACACCCTGTGCTCAAGCCTCTGCAGCCTGGACGAGCACCACCCACTGCTGCGTGACCTGGGCTCTCACCGTGGCTCCCATTCCCACAGCAATGTGGCCGAGCTCGCCGCCAAGATCCTTTCAGCCCTTCAGGGAGGGGAGGAGCTTCTGCTGGCCCGACTTCAGCGGGCGGGGCAGAGCGGGCCCAGAGCAGGAGACTGTGCCTTCCACAGCCTGGGCGGGGGAGGACGGGGCACGAGGCCGTGCAGGGGTCAGGACTCTCCCTGCTTCTCCATGTCTTACTCTGACACATACCTGTCACCTGGCGAAGACGACGACACCCCCTGCAAAGACTATGAGAGCACAGTGTGCCAGGTGGAGGCGGAGGCCAACGGAGAGGAGTATGACCCACGCAGAAGGGTTTCTGACGTGGCCTCTTCTGGAGTAGTGTCTTTGGATGAGGAGGATGAAGACGAAGAGGATGAGAGGGCAGCAGAGCCGAACAACCAATGACTCTTCTCCTCTCCGCTCAGTGTTCGACCTCTCTGTCGAGGTCTTTTCTTCTCTTCTTCATCCTGTCTGAAAAGTTTGAACATTTGCGCATGTTTGTTTTTTGGACTCAAGCATCCATGTTTGCCTTACTCGCAGCATTTGAACTCCCTCCTGACTTTGTTTCCATTTGACATGTTTTATTTTGAGGCGTCAAAACAATCTTTTTTTATCTGTGTGAGAACGGGGGTGCGGGACTTGCTACAGCAGTCCAGGGACGACACATGGGTATGCTCTGAAAAATGGACGCCACCGACCGGCAGACAGAATGACTCCAGAGTCCGACACTCTGACTTATATTTGCATGTTTTTGCAAGTGCTGAAATCAATGGGCTGACCCGGTCTTGAGCTCGGTTTGTATTCTGTATAACCCCCTCCCCTTGCACACACCCCCAGTGTCTCCCGTGGAAGGGAGGGTTGACACTGCATCCTGGGACCTGCCCTTAACCCCCCCCCCCCCCCTTCCCCCCCGTCCTTTGCAAGAGACAAAATAGCATCCTTTTGGGCATGGCTTGCTGAGTATGCCAAACTATTTAACCCTGTCACTACAAGTTATGAGCAAATGCTGGAATGTCTTCAACGTGACAGGACATAGTATGTATTTTAAAATAACAACGTTAACAAAGACTTGATACAGATTATATGACAGAAATGATATGCTTTTATCGTACTAGTTTTCTATCACTCAGACATGTTGTTGTTCCCCTGAATCCCGACATCATTATGATGGACGTCCGCCATAATGATCTCCTGATATTTTTGGGAGGTTCTGTGGGTTCCTGCGTGGAAGCCATGACACCTTTACTTGTCTGACAACAACAACAACAACAACAACAACAACAACAACAACAACAACAAAAAAACACAACAGCAGCATCAGTGACAGAATGTTCCTGAAGTGACCCTTTGGCCATCGGAGTGTGGCGAGGAAGCGGCGCGGCTGGAAGAGGCAGATTTGACTCTGTGAAGAGAAGAGTTGATTTTCTATATTTTTGTATGCGTTGTCTTGCTTTGATCTCTTTGCCTATGCGGCGTGCCAGTGTATGTGGTTTTTTGCACGAAGCTAACGTGGCTGTAGATTTCTCCTTTTCTTCGTTATCACTGTGTGATATAGTTTACTGGGAAAAAAAGTGATAAAACAAATGTGAACGATTTTGATTTGGTTTTCAAAGAGGATACTGTGATATGGTTTGTTACCGCCATACGTCATGATCCTCACGGAGAGCTCCTCTCTTCCTCTCATACTGAACCCTATGAAGCTTTGCCTTTGCCTCCTTTCTTTGTCATATTTGGCATGTTTAAATGTGGCACATGCAGAAACTCCTCCGTCTCCATGGCGACGTGAGGTTTCTCCCAGAGGGACCGTCATTCATACAACTCAGGAAACTCCATTGGACCAGAGCGTCAGTGCATCATCCCACCCGCCTGCATAGCACCTCTGTGTGTGTGTGTGTGTGTGTGTGTGTGTGTGTGTGTGTATGTATGTTTGTGTGTGTGGGCGTGTGTGTGGGTGTGTGTGTGTGTACATGTGTGCGTGTATGTGTGTGCATGTATGTGTGTGTTTGTGTATGTGTGTGCATGTGTGTGTGTATGTGTGCGTATATGTGTGTGTGTGTGTGTGTGTGTGCATGTGTGTGTGTGTATGTGTGTGTGTGTGTGTGTGTGTGTGATTGTGGGAGAGAGAGCCTTGTTATTTTCTACAAATAATGAAAGCACAGATTCAGATCCTTCTTTTAATGTTTGAATGGGAAGAAAATCCTAAATGTGTGAATCTGTAAGAATTGTGCAAACGTGTGTGTGTGTGTGTGTGTGTGTGTGTGTGTGTGTGTGTGTGTGTGTGGCTTTACTGTAAGATGTCAGCGAGCCTTTTGGGCTTGCACCATGAGTTCATTACAAACCAACTTCAACGCAGAGATTCCCTTTAATGCATTGTTGGGTGTTTGGTGGAGCTCTTGTTGGAGGTTGAACTTTTCCTGGTGCTGCAGATAAAACAAACGAGAGAACAAAAAGCACTCAGTACAAACATCTGGAAACGATTCGAGAACCGACATCGAACTACATGAGCAGCTCCAGGCTGGACATTTTGAAAAAGACAGCTCAACTCAGGGGGAACCATCAAAGCTGTGCCTTTCATTAGTCACCTTTGACCTCCCTTTGCACCTTCATCATCATCATCTGTGCTGTCACTCAGGCCACAGCTTGGCGTCCTCCCACAGTGGCACACATCGTGTCCTGCGTTCATTTTTGAAGTAGAAACTGGAGGTTACAGCGGGCAGTCTGCGTCACTGTCCTTTAGTTGACATTAAAAGCCAGGCGACGCTCTTGTCCTGGTGCACTTATAAGAGTGAGCCATTGTTCAGTACCCTCCCCTATTTAATCCGGCCAATCCAATGCATTTGCTCCATCTGTCTCTCCGAGTGTCTGTGTCCTCTCCTTGGTGTGTGTGTGTGTGTGTGTGTCTGTGTGTCTGTGTGTGTGTGGCAGAGAGACTGACCTCATCCAAAATTCATCTGAACTTGAATCTCCCCTTGTTGATGTGACATCATGGTGGATTTCCTCGCCTTCCTATCCTTGCGAGAACATTTTGTCCTCACAAGGATAGAAAGCTGACTCACACACACACAGACAGACAGACAGACAGCCTGATGAATGTGTCCCCTCCTTCTGTCTCTGTCCTGTCATTTCCTGGCCCCCACTCTTCCATCTTTCCCCCCAGCAGGGGGTCGTTGTGTAAGCACGAGGACGTCTGAGTGCTACCTTTGCCAACAGGCAATTAGCCCTCGATTATGAAATGGCCTGACGAGTGGGAGATGCATATCTTTCCCCTGACTGTCTTTCTGCTCCCTTGTGTCCCCATCATCACGTCTCCAGCTTTTTCTAAGCGTCATCTTTTGAGGTTAGCTGTCCGAGAAAACTCCTTGAAGTGTGTTTTTATGCTCACCTCTCTGTTCGGGAGTGATTCATTTTTCCAAAAACAGAAGAGCACCCTGCTGTCCTCCGGTCTGACACAAGTCTTTGGAATAAAACGTCTCTTTCTTTGTGTGTGTGTGTGTGTGTGTGTGTGTGTGTGTGTGTGTGATTAGTTTGTCGCTTCAGGCAAATGTTGACATTGGACACTTATCAGAGAGAAGTGCTCCAGATTCTCTCTCTCTGTGTGATAGTGGCAGGAGAACCCAGTGCTATAAAAAGACATGAAAACATCTGTTGGACAGCGGCAACGCAGGAGGGCGTATGAATATTCAGGAGATGATGATGATGGCGCCCTTCGTCACATGATAGCCTACTTACCTTTTTAGAACAAAGAAGGGCTGCTTGCTGCAACACCGGCCCCAGATCAGTGATAGTGCAACAAAACCTGAGTGTGCAAACTGCAGAAGGAGCTGAATGCAGAACAGACAGAGAGAGCAGGTCTGAGCTGAACCCACATTAGACGCCGCTGTTTTAATTAAAACATCTGAAAATACCTGGGACAGGGTGACACCGCCCACACACACACACACACACACACACACACAAAGACAAGATGGGATCACAAAGCCATAAAACTTGACAAGGACTCCATGAAGTGATCACAGATGACCTGAAATCCACCTGTGCAGCTGGTTTCATATCTTCACAGCATCAAACACCCTCATCAGTGTTCTCCCTCGGAAACTTCAATCCTCGTCCTTTCTTTTCCCACTTTTCTTCTTTGAATACTTTTCTTCCTTTTTTTTTTGACTGAATGTAATTATTTGAAAATTGCCACCTTGGATTTGAATAAGGAATCTTTGTTTGCTGCATCTGATATTATTTCAAGTTAATAAAATATTGTTATTGTTCTTTGCAACAAAGTTGAATCTGGAGTACTTCTTTCTTGTCTCGGGATGTTTTCACACATTGGAGGCACATTGGCACGGTGCCCCCTCTCCTCCGCTGGTCTGCCTTCACATTAGTTACATCGTTCTGTATCTGAGTACACTTGCGTAAGTTCTGATACAGCAGACGGCAGTGTGCATATAGTCGATGTTTTAGTTTTTATTGAGACGTCAACAACGACCCTCTTCCTCCGTCGACGTCTACTGTGCAGCTCAGAGACGCTGCTTGTGGCCCCAGACGGGTAAGGAGCCCCCAAGTTGGGACAAACTACCAAAGCAGTAGCTCAAAATGTGCAAATTTTACAATGGCAGTAGGAAACCTCCCTGAAGGGGCCCCGTCAGACAGTGATCATGCTTTTTGCTCTGCTTAGCATCTCGTGCATAATTCCTATGGAAACCAAAGTTCCTCAGTAAAAACCACTGAAGAAAAATAAAGACGAATGATCTGTGTGGTAGTGAAAGAATAAAGAGGAGGCATGTTGGGACACTTGCAGGCATAAAGCGGGTTGAAGGGGCCCCTAATTGATTTTTTCCCAGGGCACCAAAAGACTTTAGAATTGCCACTGCATGCTGCATGCTGCATGCTGCATGCTGCATGCTGCATGCTGCATGCTGCATGCTGCATGCTGCATGCTGCATGCTGCATGCTGCATGCTGCATGCTGCATGCTGCATGCTGCATGCTGCATGCTGCATGCTGCATGCTGCATGCTGCACTGTATGTAATGTTTGATCCTTTCAAACCGACCTCAATCTAAGTTCACGGCTCAGATCTTTTTCACGTAGTCGTGAGCTGTGCTGCCTGCACACGCCAATTTAATCGTTCTTCCTCTGTTGGGTTTTTCAAAACTGCTCTGAACCGCCTCGACGTCACACAGCCAATAAGGGGCCACATTTAACATTTATATAATTATATTATAATTATATAATTATTAAGTGTACTGAAATGACGTCTGTGTGGATGAGATTTGACAAACCGCAGCAAAAGTGATATTGGAGAAATGCTACTACAGTCCTCTTTATGTCCTCGTGGTAAACTATAATAGATAGATGATAGATAGATAGATAGATAGATAGATAGATAGATAGATAGATAGATAGATAGATAGATAGATAGATAGATAGATAGATAGATAGATACTTTATTGATCCAGAGGGAAATTCAATTACTTGGAAAATAGACAAGGCTGCAAAATAATTCAACAAAGTCCTGCTTTGTCACACGTTGATGTGATAACCGTACACATACCAGTTGAGAAATGAATGATTTCACCCTGTTTTTAACAAGACTTTATCGTTGAACTCATGGTTAGTGCTGCCTGTTTTATGGTTATGACAGGATAATGAACATTCACCTCTTCAAACATCATTTACTGCTGGTTGATCACTGTGATACACACAATCTGCAATTAGCTCCCCGACACGAGGACATCATCATTCTGAAGTTATTACCAGAGCAGAGGACAGCTGCATGGTCGGACTGATCCTCTTACAGTTGGTATTTCATTTCTCCATGACACCATGGGCCCCCGGGGAGCTCAGTAATCCATTGGGTGGGTCATCAGAGAGGGAGAGATGAATCAGAGCAGAATATTAAGAATGTTCAACAAAGTGTGTGATCATCAGGGTGTGAGTCCCTCCACCACCACAGACACCAATGATGTGTAGTACTGTATGCAAATAAAGTTCAATAGCAGGTTTGTTCCTGCATCAAGTAAAACACTTTCAGTTAATTAGTTATACGAATTCAGAGCTGCCTGCAGAGAGGAACCGTTGAAGTGGGTGGATAAGTTGGTGGATGTGTTATACTGTCACTCACAATTTTCTGCGGCGTTCTACCACAGGTTTGCTCCGTCCAAAGCTCACAAGATCACAGGAGAACTACAAGATCACAGAGAACTACAAGATCACAGGAAGAATTACAAGATCACAGGAAGAACTACAAGATCACAGGAGAACTACAAGATCACAGGAAGAACTACAAGATCACATGAGAACTACAAGATCACAGGAAGAACTACAAGATCACAGAGAACTACAAGATCACATGAGAACTACAAGATCACAGGAAGAACTACAAGATCACAGAGAACTACAAGATCACAGGAGAACTATAAGATCACAGGAAGAACTACAAGATCACAGGAAGAACTACAAGATCACATGAGAACTACAAGATCACAGGAGAACTACAAGATCACAGAGAACTACAAGATCACATGAGAACTACAAGATCACAGGAGAACTACAAGATCACAGAGAACTACAAGATCACAGGAAGAACTACAAGATCACAGAGAACTACAAGATCACAGGAGAACTACAAGATCACAGGAGAACTACAAGATCACAGAGAACTACAAGATCACAGGAAGAACTACAAGATCACAGAGAACTACAAGATCACAGAGAACTACAAGATCACAGAGAACTACAAGATCACAGGAGAATAACAAGATCACAGGAAGAACTACAAGATCACAGAGAACTACAAGATCACAGGAGAACTACAAGATCACAGAGAACTACAAGATCACAGGAGAACTACAAGATCACAGAAGAACTACAAGATCACAGGAGAACTACAAGATCACAGAGAACTACAAGATCACAGGAAGAACTACAAGATCACATGAGAACTACAAGATCACAGGAGAACTACAAGATCACAGGAGAACTACAAGATCACAGAGAACTACAAGATCACAGGAGAACTACAAGATCACAGAGAACTACAAGATCACAGGAGAACTACAAGATGACAGAGAACTACAAGATCACAGGAGAACAACAAGATCACAGGAAGAACTACAAGATCACAGAGAACTACAAGATCACAGGAGAACTACAAGATCACAGAGAACTACAAGATCACAGGAGAACTACAAGATCACAGAAGAACTACAAGATCACAGGAGAACTACAAGATCACAGAGAACTACAAGATCACAGGAAGAACTACAAGATCACATGAGAACTACAAGATCACAGGAGAACTACAAGATCACAGAGAACTACAAGATCACAGGAGAACAACAAGATCACAGAGAACTACAAGATCACAGGAGAACTACAAGATCACAGGAGAACTACAAGATCACAGAGAACTACAAGATCACATGAGAACTACAAGATCACAGGAAGAACTACAAGATCACATGAGAACTACAAGATCACAGGAGAACTACAAGATCACAGGAAGAACTACAAGATCACAGGAGAACTACAAGATCACAGGAGAACTACAAGATCACAGAGAACTACAAGATCACAGGAAGAACTACAAGATCACATGAGAACTACAAGATCCCAGGAGAACTACAAGATCACAGGAGAACTACAAGATCACAGAGAACTACAAGATCACAGGAGAACAACAAGATCACAGGAAGAACTACAAGATCACATGAGAACTACAAGATCACAGGAGAACTACAAGATCACAGGAAGAACTACAAGATCACAGGAGAACTACAAGATCACAGGAGAACTACAAGATCACAGAGAACTACAAGATCACAGGAAGAACTACAAGATCACATGAGAACTACAAGATCACAGGAGAACTACAAGATCACAGGAGAACTACAAGATCACAGAGAACTACAAGATCACAGGAGAACTACAAGATCACAGAGAACTACAAGATCACAGGAAGAACTACAAGATCACAGAGAAATACAAGATCACAGAGAACTACAAGATCACAGAGAACTACAAGATCACAGAGAATGTGATCACAATCAATCTCTTTATTTATAATTTTACAATGCATAAACAACATGTAACTTCGTTTTGTTGGGGATGCTTTCCTGTTCATTCGGATTTTGATGTCATTGATAAAGTGATTGAATATATGATCAGGAGTCTGAATGTTGTGGTTTAGTTTGATCGGACACTGTGCTTTTCCTGGTCTGACTTCCTGTCAGAGTCATTCTATTCTGATGCTTGCTGCAAGAAATAATGTACAAATATTCTTGCTTGAATATCTTGCAGTGTAAACGATATCGCAGTTTCTTCATCAGATTTTTTATCAATCAATCAAATTCTGTTTTCAGTGCAAATTATCACGGTTTTAAATCTATATTTTACGTCACAACCTTTTTCGGACACGAGGTTCTAGGAGCAACAGAATGTGTTCATGTCAGTTCTACCTCAAGACATCTGACAGCCATGTTTTCCTTTGAGATTCATTTTAAGGTATTTGTTAATTGAAATGAGCACATGGACATCCTTCAATAGATGATGAGATATTTATGTCTGGAGCGAGTGATGAGCTGACATCCCACATGCATCACAAATCTCTGCTGGATTTATGCATAAATAAAGAGATATATTTTTAACCTAATTTGCTTTTTTCCTTCAGAATTTCCTTCAGTTGCAGCATTCTGACATCGCATTAGAGAAGCATTGATATGAAACACGGTCACTGGTCTTGACTGTGCAGTTCCTGCAGGACTTCAGAGGATCACGGTTGATTTGTCGATGATTAATTGATGCTCACGTATGCCAAAAGAAGCTTCTTTGATGTTTTTTTTTCCCTTCTTCAGCTGGTCTGCGTCTCGTCCACGTTTGCATGGTTTTCATTATTTCATCAGTTCGTCTCTTCTGGACCACGCCTCATGAAGCCACGCCATGTGCAAGAGGTCAAGGGGGTACTGTGTTCTGGCCTCTGGGAGGTAATGTGTGCCACCAGGAGATTAAAGCCATGTCAACAGATTGGACTGGACTAACTCCTGTGCTGCCAACAGTTAGGAGCTGCAGGAAACACATCCTTCAGATATAAAAAAAAGTGTTCTTAAGAAAATGAGTTATTACAATGACAACGTGATTTGACAGAAATGTTGGCGCTTGGACTCTATGGGGTGGATCCCCCCCATGGAGTCCGGACCCTGGTCGTGGAGAACTGATGAAGAATTGATGATGATTCTGCCGCTGGAGATGGCGGTGACGGGGAGGTGGAGGGGCACACGAACACCAGCATGAACGAACTACGGAAGAGAAAGAATCATATTTAAAAGGAGAGCTGAACGATGATAGGCTGAAAACGAGGGAGGAACGCCGTTGGTTAGATGAGGTTCGCTGACAGGACAGCTGATTAACCCACAGACAGCAGAAATGTGATAGAGTGAGACAGGCTGAATAATTCATTGTGGATCACTTAAAGTCTTCCTTACTGAACTTACGCTAAGCTTCATATCTTTAAAGCATGTGTGAGGAATCTTTAGCTGCTTAAGAAACACTGAATTTATATCTCTGACTCTTTACGAACTACAAAAACAAAAGAGGCCATCAGGGGAAGCTGCATGCTGCCAAAAGACACACAAGATTCATGAAGAGGAGCTGTTAAAGGAGCAGTATGTAGCTCTGACCCCTAGTGTTTAAAATTGGTACTGCAAGTCTAAATTCTAAACTTTACCCTTCTGAGTGGACGCAGGCCTTCGAAGTGCCTACCTTCTCTGGTTCAAACAAATCCAGAGCATGCAGGAGCAGAACTAATGTTAGAAAGTGAAGTTTGAAGTCAGTGTAATTAATTTGCTCTTTTCCTGATTCCAGTCTTGAATTTGTTCCCTCAGGACATACACTCGGTTTCACGCATGAACTTCATCTGTTCCTCCATTAGCAGGTGAAAAGAATATAAAGGAACATTTTTTGTCCTGCATTATTGATAAAGTGTTCACGTTGCAAGCTGGGTCAGCCTAACGGACGACCCGACCACTCAAACACTTTGCTATTTCTGACCACACGCTCCGAGCGTCTCCGAGAGGCCCCTCTTCAGCGTTATCTCGGCCGTCTGAATAAGAAAGGGGCTCTGCTTCCTTATCAGTTTGTCAGTTACATTCTTGGCACCCGTGGTCAGACACAAGGCCTTTTAAGGGCATAGGAATAAAGCCAACGCTGTGCCCTACTGACCCACAATGCACTGGGGCTTTATAAAAACTCACGCCAAACCCCTGGACAGAGAGCGAGAGGTGAAAAGCTTCTTTGGTGCTTTCTTTTGGGACATTCATTCTCCGAGTAGTCGTGCTGAGGAGCTCAAAGGAGAGCTAATTTTGAGAAAACTCTCACAGGCTGCTGCACGTCTTTCACGATGGCTTCTCTGACATCTTCCAGCCGCAGGTCGTCCTCATCCTTCCACTCGTCGTCACGTTTCAGCACCTCCAGCTCCTTCAGGTCAGAGGGCTCGCTGGGCGGATCACCGGCCGATTCTCTGGATCCACTTTTTGAGCCGTTTCTCGACTCTGCTGATTATTCCAGTCTGTTCGCAGAGGAGGGGCCTGGAGGTCCCGACTGTTTGGCCCCCTTCAGCAGAAACAGCAGATCCTCCTTCGGACAATCTGGTAAGGACGTTTGAGAGGTGAGGTGGTGGATTTGGAAGTGTATCCATGAGGGATCGTATCACAGGTGTCACACATTTAGCAACACGGTCACTTCCAGTTGACTCCAGGATATGTTTTGAAAATGTGAAGCTGTGTTTGAGAAGGTGGTCTGAGGTTTCTGGGGTGTAAACGAGAACCAGAGCAGAGATCCCTTCAACTTAATCAGAACTCTTATAGAGAGCAGAAAATAACACGGGTGATTATTTAGACGCTCCAACCTTTAGTGACCACGTTGAAATGTTAACGCTGCAGTTCCTCAAGTGTCCAGTTGGTGATGCTCTAAAAGTCGAGGGCTCCTCACAAGGCTCCACGTTATAGAAGAATTGAACAAGTTTACAGTCCAGTAAAAGTTCCAGACAGTCAAAAATAAAAGTTTAGGGGCGCCGATAGCTCAGCGGCAGCGACTGCGCGCGTACCATGTTGCGAGGCCTCGCTCCTCGCGCGGGCGGCCCGGGTTCGCGTCCGGCCTGTGGCCACTTTCCCGCATGTCTCTCCCCACTCTCTCCCCCTTTCCGACTCTATCTGTCCTATCAATAAAGGCAAAAAGGCCAAAAATAATCTTTAAAAAAAAAAAAAAAAAAAAGTTTAATACAAGTACAGACAAACGAGGCCAAGTCAGTCAGTTAAAAACCAAGAACAGCGAGGAAGATAACCACGTGGACACGAGGAAAGTCTGACGATGAACAGAGACATCATAATAATTCTGACCGGCTCAAACACTTGACCAGTGATTTTACTGGTACATCAGAAGTCTGACTCATCGTAATGCTGGGCTCACAGATGTTCAGTCTCAGACTAAAGACTGACCGTCTTTAGGAATCTGACAGGAATCTCAGCGTGCTCCCGTCGCCGCGGTCAGTAAATGTGAGGTCACAATCTGCAGTCTGTCTCTAGTCTTTCATATCGATCCCGTTTGATACTATCGCAAGTCTTAACGTAGTCGTAGTGACGTAAACAATGAACAACCAATTAAATTTGTCCCCACGGGAAACGGGAAGTCGTCGACATTTCGTTCGGTGACTTCGGTCGTCCAGACAAAATAAAAAGCAAACAACCATGGCGGACGTGGAAACGCCACGTGAAGGTGGACAGTTCAAAAAGAAGAGCGGCTTCTCGAGCTCTGCTCAGACTCACTCACTCACTCTCTCTCACTCACTCACTCACTCACTCACTCACTCACTCACTCACTCACTCACTCACTCACTCACTCACTCACTCACTCACTCACTCTCTCTCACTCACTCACTCACTCACTCACTCACTCACTCTCTCTCACTCACTCACTCACTCACTCACTCACTCACTCACTCACTCACTCACTCTCTCTGTCTCTCTCTCTCTCTCACTCACTCTCTCTCTCTCTCTCTCTCTCTCTCTCACTCACTCACTCTCTCACTCTCTCTCTCTCACTCACTCACTCTCTCTCTCCCTCAGCCCCTTTACTCACTCCCCTTGCGCTCTCTCTCCACGCCTCAGTGCCATACACTCCATGTTCACCCCAGAACCTCTCATTAGCTTATTCATGCCAACACACACACACACACACACACACACATCTGATAATCTTTTAAACGTCCTTTGGTGTAAATCCAGCACAAGTCTCATCATGCACTAAGAGCTCGAATGGTGCTCTGGTGCCTCGTTCATGATCCGCCCCTGTTGCAGCATTTCCAAGGTTCAGGGTTGTTGAGACTTTCTTCATTCATTTCCTGCAGCAGCGGGAGAGGAGAATTCATTTCTCACATTACAGTGGTGGGTTGATTGAAAGTGAGAAAGAAAGAAACACCACAGAGAAGAAAAAGACCTGCGGCTCAGAGAAAGTAATGAGCTGGAGTCTTAACGCCGTCCGTGCTCTGAGAAAGGAAGGAGTCGGCTCGGCTCCAGACCTCGTCTACCGGGTCGCAGAAAGAATGAAGCACAGGGGGGAGAAGTGTCTGCACAGCCTCGTTTATACAGTTCTACTGCAGCACAGAGAATTAACAAGCATCATAAAAAAAAAGGTTGATGGCCTGAGTGTCTCCATGAGACCGATGAAAGCAGAATCAATGATCGGGTTTAATTTGATTTCACTGACACACGTGGAAGATTTCAGAACCCACATGTCCCATCAAGACGTAGAGAAGACGCACGTGTTCGATGATTCAGGGAAAGATTTGCATGATAACCTGAGCGTCTACAGAACCCCAACACGTGAAATCAACTAGTCAGACAGTCCTTTGATGGTGATCTGCAAAAGTCTGATGACTCAGAGAAAAATCCTTTGTTTGTAATTTTCATTTTTTTTTCATGTTACATTTCGGTAAAAAAATAAATAAATTTATTAATTAGTTTGTTTGTACATTTGGAGTCATTGTCACCACAGCATCATTTGTGGTTTCCCTTCAGCTCCTGCAGGTGGCGCTGTGACAGCCCGGGACAACAGTTCGGGTGGTGGCGTGCAGTGCCTGGGTGACAGCTACTACATGTCAGCTGATGTCAGTCAGTTTGAGCCGCATGACATCGTGGTGATGGCCTACAACCACCATGTCGTCATTCACGCCCAGAAGGTGCGTGTGTGTGTGTGTGTGTGTGTGTGTGTGTGTGTCCATCCATCAGAGGGTTGACAAACTTCAAACCACCAGATGTGCACATTTTGAAACAACATAATGAAACCTCCCTCAGGGCGCCCATCGGACAGCCCTCCATCTCCTGCATTGTTAAACACGTGAAACTGAATCAGTGCGTGTTGTTATGATGTGCATGTAATTATAGATGCATGCAAGCCCTCAGCACTCTCTGTCAGGCTGGAAGGTTCCACCTCCTTCTCTGGTCCAACAGGGTCTGAAGCCGCCCTGCTGTCACTCACAGTTCACTCTCTCTCTCTCTGTGCTCGCCCACAGTTTAACATCAGACATGTTTTAAAGATGGGGGAGAGAGGAGGAGGAGGAGAGAGCGTTTTTGCAGCAGTGAAGGAGGATCATTTTAAGTCGGGTCAGCGGACAAGAGGGGACCATGTTGATCTCTCTCTCTCTCTCTGATGCCTCTTTCTTTTCTTTCTTCACTGGTTCTCATCCTCTTTTCTCACCCTTGCACCTCTCTTGGCCCTGTTGCTCTTCTCTCTCTCTCTCTCTCTCTCTCTCTGTCTCTCTCTGTCTCCCTCTCTCTCTCTCTCTCTCTTTCTCCCTCTCTCTCTCTCTCTCTCTCTCCCTCTCTCTCTCTGTCTCTCTCTCTCCCTCTCTCTCTCTGTTTCTCTCTCTCTGTCTCTCTCTCTCCCTCTCTCTCTCTCCCTCTCTCTCTCTCTCTCCCTCTCTCTCTCCCTCTCTCTCTCTGTCTCTCTCTCTCTCTCTTTCTCCCTCTCTCTCTCTCTCTCTCTCTCTCCCTCTCTCTCTCTGTCTCTCTCTCTCCCTCTCTCTCTCTGTCTCTCTCCTCTCTCTGTTTCTCTCTCTCTGTCTCTCTCTCTCCCTCTCTCTCTCTTTCTCCCTCTCTCTCTCTCTCTCTCTCCCTCTCTCTCTCTGTCTCTCTCCCTCTCTCTGTTTCTCTCTCTCTGTCTCTCTCTCTCCCTCTCTCTCTCTCCCTCTCTCTGTTTCTCTCTCTCTGTCTCTCTCTCTCCCTCTCTGTCTCTCTCTCTCTCCCTCTCTCTGTTTCTCTCTCTCTCCCTCTCTCTCTCCCTCTGTCTCTGTCTCTCTCTCTCTCTGTTTCTCTCTCTCTCTCTCTCTCTCTCTCTCTCTCTCCCTCTCTCTCTCTGTCTCTCTCTCTCTCTCTCCCTCTCTCTCTCCCTCTCCCTCTCTCTCTGTTTCTCTCTCTCTCTCTCTCTCTCTCTCCCTCTCTCTCTCTCTCTCTCTCTGTCTCTCTGTCTCTCTCTCTGTCTCTCTCTCTCTCTCTCCCTGTCCTCGAGAGTTTGCTGACCTTCCCGCTCTCCCCCCCTCCCTCCCTTGCACTATTTGCTACCTTTCAACGCACTACCTCACTTTTTAGCTAATCTGCACTCTGTTTATATTTAATACTTTAATTTATTTCCACATTCTACCTCCATGGTGAAAATACTCACAAGTGCCCTTGTCTGTCGATTGTCTGTCGTTCGTTATTTGTTGTCTTATTTGTTTCATCTGTGCTGTATGTTTAACATGGAGCATATTTGACAAATAAAGAACCTTGAACCTTGAACCTTGAACCTTGAACCTCACATGAACCCCTCCTTCCATCTTTCTGTCTGACTTTTCTTGGCTGTATCTTTCAGATCCGTGACGACGGAGGCGTCAGTGCCACGATCACTCATAAGTCCGAGTTCCCGGAGGATATGGACCCCTTGTCTGTCAGTGGAAACTTGAACCTTGATGGCACTCTGGTTGTTAGCGTCCGCCGGACCACAGCGCTGGGTGAACCGGAGCCCCCGGCTGTCCCAATCTATCGCAGTGAAGCTCATCTCTGACCCACCTGGACATCACCTCCTGGTGTTCAGGACCAACGTGACTGGCAGATGGATGGTCACTCTCTGACCTAATAATCAGGCCATCAATCCAGCAGGCTGCAAACAGACTTCTGTGTTTGTGATTGAAGAAGAAGATGACAGTGAGCAACACTGTCTGCTTAAAGTCTTTCTTTGTCAACATGATTAAAGTGGTGCAATAAGTTGATTCTTTTAAAATGTACAGATAATTACATACGACACAGTTTCTGAATTTGAGATGTGACCCTGATGGGATTAGCTTTGATTTTGGACCTCGCAGCATGAAGCGTAGATTTTTTACCCTGACGTATCGGCTTCATTTTTCAAATACAAAGACTGCTGCTTGCTCTGCACGTACCGTTAAACTTCCAATAACAGCCCAGGTTAACTTGTGCAAAGTATGGAGCCCCTGAAGTCCCAACAAGGTAAAACAAAGAAATAACATTTTGGGACTTCAGGAGCTCCGTGCACAGACAGGAAAGACTACAAGACAGTAGACTAAAAACTAAATAATTCGCATGTATTTAAACTTCGTAAAGCAGCTCTAAGTCACGCCCTGAATCTTTCTTGCACAGATGTTAGTTCATCTTAGTTTTCTGCTTTTTCTCCTCATTTAGGATCCACAAAAGATTTCAACCCTTAACGCCTCTAATCGAGAGCTGCCTGGATTTGTCCAAATGAGCAGCAACATTAGGCGAGTAAATGGCACTACCTGAATGAATAAATTATAAATTATAGCTGCAGATATTCTTCAAGATGGCACCACAGTTTCAAAATCCTTAAAGCTCAAATCTACCCAGCAACAGAATGATGCAAAGGTGTGCCTGATGGCCACTGGAGGGTCAAATATTTCAACCGCCCACTTTAACATTTTCCATCCATGCATTTTCTTTCACTTATGGGGTCATGGTAAGTCAACCCAGACTTCCCTCTCCCCAGCTATGTTCTCCAGGTCCTCCTGGGGGGTTCAGAGGTGGTCCCAGGCCAGACGAGATACACTGGGTCTCCTCCCACTTGGGTTTGCCCCGAAAGATTGTCCGGACAGATGGCGCCATGCACTACGTGTTTCCAAGATCGTTTACTGTGACACAGACTCAAAGTCTTATTCTGGGAGACCTTGCACACACACACACACACACGTACACACACACACACGCACACACGAGGTGAGGACACATCGAGGTGTTAGTGTCACATCACTACAGCTATTAACCTGCAGTGAGATTACAGTGGATTAAAGATTATATGGGATGTACGATGCACAATAGAAGCTCTTAAAAAGTGCTAAACGGTCACTGGAGTGCAAACACACACACATGCACACACACACACACACACACACACACATGCACACACACACACACACACACACACACACACACACGTCTCACTCTGTCTCCAGAGAAAGTCTCATTCTTCCACCTGAAGCTCTCCGAGGGACCGAGCTGCAGCTACTTAACGAATGAGCTCATTTAGCTCGTTAAGCTTTAAGTCTTGGCCTCTCCAACCATTACAGTCCAGATGCTCTCCTCTCATTTCCTCACTTCAACACAACAGAACCAGAGTGTGTGTGTGTGTGTGTGTGTGTGCGTGTGTGTGTGTGTGTGTCAGAAACTGTGCTGGGCTTGAAGTGAGATGGGGGAGATGGGACAAGATGCAGAAAGAACAGTAGGATAGGATACGATGGGGGGGGGGGGGGGGGGGGGGTGTTGTTAGGGCAGGCCATCCTCATCAACAGTCCCAAGGAACCTAAGAGAGCTCAGGAGCTCCCAGAAAAAGGAGAGGTTAGAATATAAAGATAGAGACAAGCAGTAATGAGATATGAAAACAGAGAGAGATCAGAGATCCTGGTGCCAGTTCCCCCCGTAGTCTGGGCCTATAGCAGCAGAACTATGAACTGGTCTAGACCTGATCCAGCACTAACTATAAGATTTATCAAGAAGAACATTTAGAAGAAACCTGCATTAATATGCATTTACAGCAATAAAGGTTCAGCGAGTTGGGGCGGATTGAGTTCAGGGCATTTAAAGTTGATCCTGCAGCGTTGAGCACAGCAGGTGGACCTTGTATCCAATCACAACGCAGAGCTTATACTACAAATATTGCACGAGACCTTTCACTCCGAGCTGATGAAAAGATTTTGGGAGAAAAATGAACTAATTTAATCATTATTGTGTCGTAACTGTGTTTGCTGCCCCACTGGGAGCATCAGCGTGAAACCAACACGGCGCTCCAGGAGCCTCGCAGCTGTTACTGAAGGCAAAGACGACAGCAGGAGAAAATAAAAAAAACATAGTCAAAGGAGTCTTCTTCCTGTTTGTTAAAATCTCATTTATTCATCCCTGATATACAAAACAAAGTTTTATTTTTCTTTGTGAAAAATAACTCTGGATTTTGTTCTGGTTTGGCTCTCTGGACTTGCCGTAGTGGAGGAATCTATGTCCAGGAAACAGTCCCGAAGAGCTCTGAGGAGTGGGGGAAAGACAAACCTCAGCACCTGATGTGACAACGTGGTCCTATCGAAGCGGCTCAGACAGAAGCAGAGGACGGCGTGATAAGACCAAGTCAGCATCAGTGCTTGAAGAAGGGGGGAGGGGCTTGTATGATAGCGCCGACAACAGTCCATGCAGCAGGAGTCACCACAGAGCCTCGTAACACCAGACGCACAGAAAGTTTCCCAAAAGTCGAAATGACACGAGCCGCTGAGACTTTGGGGAAACCTTCCGTCTTTAACCGTGGTTTACCAGAGCTCGCCATCGGGCTCCGGTGTGAGCGTCACATCATATACAGACATCTTTATACACTTTTCAGGTTTCTTTACAAAAATAAGGTTATCTTGCATTCATGGCATCAATGAAAACAGGGTTACAAAGTGAGATGAACAACTGTTATTGCACAAATTTGATTACTTACAAGTAGATGATCGGTAAAAACAATGAGAGAACCCCCCCCCAAAAACAGAAATCAACATTTTCTACTTTGATTAATAAACACTAATAAATACGCATCCACCTCGGTTTGATGTCGATCTGCTAGAAAACGAGAATCATTGACAGGCTGAAACAAACGAACAGAACCTGACCAGATGAGCAGATGGGGGGGGGGGGGGGGACAAGACGTCAGGTCGCCATGGTGATAATTGCACACTGAGCTGACAAATCATCAACCCTGCTCATGTGTGTCTGTGTGAAAAGAGCCTGGTCCACATACATAAGACTGGAAAAACAAACCCTTGTCGATTGCTTTTAAGAAGGAGAGTCGATGCAGGCACTTGGGGAATGGACATATGGACACGACACCAACAGACCTCAGCCGCTCCCTTCAAAGGTCAAACACAATTTGAGTATATTATTTAAGCAGGGGTCCTAATTTGACCCATTCGAGGGTCTCAAAGAAGCCTGATTTAGACTCCTGCTTTGCCTGATACGCAGAAGTCTACGCCTGATGTGCACCTCCATAAACATCTAATTACACATTAAAGTATAATTAGATGTTTATGGAGCGGCAAGCGGCAAGCGCTGTGATTGGTCTAGGATCACGTCTGCCAGCTGGACGCATCTATCGTCATCCATTGAAGAACTTCTTTAAGCTTTCAGCCATTGACACCCAGAAAAACACTTTAAAAATCAATAACTCTCCTTCGAGTCCTCCCTGACATATTTCATCTTTGCTTCCTGCTCGGGGAAGCCTGGAGCAGCCTTCAGTGTTGCACTTGTCTTAGTAGAAATGTTTCCGACAGCGTTTTAAAAAGATTAAAAAAAAAAAAAAAAAACATCAACCAGAATTCAAATTAAACCTTCAGATCTTCATGTGATACAAGAAGGAAACATGTTATAAATCTCTTCCACACAGAGAGTAGTCAACACTTATTAAATCAGACATTAAATTAGGATTCTATATTACACACAATGATGGTAAATATATTAATCTATGAGCACAACTCGCTAACCCAGCCCCGCCTAAATAAAGCTCATCACATGAGTGGAAGACAAAGTGAAATTATTATCGGACACTTTGAGTATAAAATACGAGAGAGTAAGGACCAAGGACAAACAGGCACATAACGGCAAACATCATTCATACGTCCCGTGTTTGACTTTCTGTTTGTTTGGGTTTTTTTGGTACATTACGATCGTATAAAATCTCACGTGCACTCTCCACATGCAGCGCCATGCTTCTTCACTTTCAGTGGTTCACAGCAAGACAGGAAACCACGAAAACTTAAACTCATGCATAGCAACAAATGCTAAGTTACCACAATGAGGCCGACCTATAAGTGCATATTTAAGGTCCAGAAGGTCGTCGTGGACGTTCGTGCCCAGTTTAAAATGAAAACATTAAAAATATATCTAAGGTAAAGGAGTGCGTCGTTGAGGGAGTGTTCGTGGTCAGAAGCTCGAGGGGGAGAAATCAAGCAACACACATTATGTAAGACATGAATAATTAAAAACACACCGTGTACGTGTACTTCAACCATCATGTCCGAGTGCTCGCTGAGTCAGTAACAAGGACGCCATTTCAACATTAATGGCTCCAGCTCTATGTTGCATCGCTCCTCTGTGACTGGCTCGTAGCCATGATGTCATAATCATTCTGACTTTGACTTTAAACAGTGTGGATTCTCACAGGGGCGTGTCCGGATCGAAGCTAATGGAAACATTAGCTTCTGTTTTAATGACACAGAAAAGTCAGAATTTAAAGGACTACAAAATGTGCAGAGTCTCCTTTAAAACGCTTCGTCAGTCAGTTTATTGAAGCTAACCGGGTCAATAGCCAATCACAGTTGAGGATTGTTTAGAGTGGCACCTGAGGTGGCCAATCAAATTTCCAGGAGGGGCCCATGCCACCCCTGACCCCCCCTCTAGACACGCCCCTGCATTGCTTATCCTCACTACAGTAGATCAAACCAGGATCAACATTTCGAGGTGGAAGCACGGAAACATTGCACCAAAAATATCCCACATACTGAGACGATGTCGGACAGGTCCTGGATACAACGCTCATTAGCTACATGAGATTAGCCTTTTCTGCTTTTTGGATCTGGACAGCTTAAGAGAGACAGCAAATGTTGGGAGGAGAGAGCGAGGGCCGAGCTCAGATTCCAACACACTGAGGACTCATTTTCACATCTGGTATTTTGCAGCCAGCCTCTAGTGGACACTCAGGGAACTGCAGTGTTTTGGATTCATTTTTCAACACTTGGGGGTTGTCGCTTGACTAGAACAAGATAGCATGCCAGGTATAGCACACGCAGTCCCTTCATCATCTTACTCATATTCCACTGACAAAGATTAATGGACCAATTTCAAACTATTATGTTTCTACTATTTGCATGAAAAACATCTTGAAACAGCCCAACAGACTTCAAGCTACTCACTATAATCGTGTTGTAGTACTACCGACCGCTCGATTTTAACTGCAGAGACTAAAACCGCTTTTTGCAGTGTGAAGTTGGCAGTCTTTTACATGAGGCTCAGGGATTAGCTCACTTTCAGATCAGCCCCCGTGGTCATTAGAGGAACTTCTGTTTTTGGTTTTTGGCACTGAACTCATTTCTCGGCTGCTCACGTCACATCGTGCCAAATGATTTTAAAGAACTGTTGACGTATCGGCTGCAATCAGGCAACGAGTTTGAGATGGACGCGCTCTAATCACTCACTCAGTTTTTTGCACTTTACATGTCTTATATTGAATTGTAAACTGGACAGTTGTCATAATTGTTAATTTAGAGAGTTATGATCCATCAGGCAGCATCATTGATCACGCACCCGTCACGTTAAAGATCTGCAGTAATCACGCTGCTCAGTAAGCCATGGATCATTTATGTTAACAACACGGTCTGCAGCCTGCACTGAGCCATTACATCATACAGCCGGTGGACGGGGGGGGGGGGTCCATGAGTCTCTGATAGTAATGGAGGTTAGCGAACATGGAAATCAAAGGCAGATTGATGAGAGGGCCCAGAGCAGCTGGTTAGGTAATGATGTCTTCAGTCTTTCAGCCATCCATTTGCTCCCTGTTCTCCGTCTCTCCCTCGCTTCCTGCCCTTTCCATCCGCCCCAACATTCAGCTGCACGGTTATTAACGGCTAAATTTAGATAAGCAGAAAACTGTCGGAGTGCATTGCCGCCGACGTCAGCCCTTTGTTTACCAGTTTTCTATTGTGTCTCTTTGGCGTAAGGCCGTAGCTACAGTATGACAGGAGTGTACGTTCTGAAACGGGCTACAGGTGCTCTGGCTCACTTGCATAGACGTGCACTCAGTCTGACCACCAAAGGTCTGAAGTGGAGAAATGAGGACAAAAAAACAAACAAACAGAAAAATAAGCATCAGTTCAATACATCTCAAATCGGACAAACAGTGATGAACAAAGAATTGTTTCCATGGCACATTCCAGTTCAACCCCGACCACCGGATGAGCCGGAAACCAGAAATGTGGTAAAGATTGAAAAGAACGACTATCAGGGCCAAGTATAGAAAATAAAAACACGCCAAATGAATCATATTTTCCGATTTTGAGAATCATTGGTCATTTTAAAAGTGTAAAACTTCAAATAAAAGCCCATCACAAGCTCAGGCCAAGTCCCTTTGAGAAGCCTGCTGCACGTCGTGCTAATGAAGGCAGCTCTCACTTACAGGCTCCGGATGCAGTAAGTGTCGATTAGTTTGCAGTTAAAAATGAAGGCATTAAAACATCAAAATGAACTTCAACATCTGTCCAACAAAGACAAAGAATGGCTGTCAGTGTTCCAGCTGTGCAGCAGGTTGGCGTTATGAAGGCCCAGGCCTTTAATTGAAGTTTTACGGTACTTTTTAATTCTATTATCAGAAGGAAAAAATAATCTCAGATCTATCTTTTTTGGTGCCTCTCTATTTATTTCTTCTTGTGCCTAACTCTTGTCCTCAAAGGTCACATGATCTCCTCCTCTTCAGTTTAAATAAGAGTCAGAGCTCCTCTTCATCATGTGTGTGAAGTGTGTTGTTGTAAATCCACTCTGATCCTGTATTTGATCATGTCTATAAACCCCTCTATTTCAGCCCTGCTCAGAACAGGCTGTTTCTGTGTCTGTAGCTTTAAATATGTAAATGAGCTGTGTCTGGCCACGCCCCCTCTCTGGAAGGGCTCGGGTGTACTCGCTGCTTTCTGGCTCCATGTCCTATTGTTTACGGTGAGAAGGCAGACTCAGAGGGCAGAACAAACACCTAGCTGTGGGAGTGTCACCCACCTGGGGGAGGGGCTACTGCCCTTTGTGATGTCATGAAGGGAACATCTCCAAACAACCTGTTTGAGCACACATTTTCTGAAAAGTGGAGCAGGCAGAAGACAGAGAGGATGGACTTTTCTCATCACTGGGGGGTTTGTAGACAGACATGTTAGAGGAACATGGGGAAGAGGATTCTGGGTAATATGTGACCGTTAAACTGATGTTTTTTTTTCTCAACTTTTTGATGCAAAAAAATAAAATCCCATCATTGTTGTTGTTAAGCCTGGCCCTGGTACGCCGCATGTTTGCTCTTCCTTCTTCACACGCACACACATGCACATGCGCACACACACACACACACACACACACACACACACACACTTATAGTATTCTTATTTGTCATAGTTTCTGAATCCCTCTATTCTTTCCAAAGAGAAAACGTTTGCAGATTTAAAATGTGATCAAACTCTAAAGATACACAAGTCGAAATAAAAAAAAAAAAAGCTTAAAAAAAATCCCTTTTTTTAAAGATTTGAACCCACTCCCTTTGTCGGAATCCACCAACACGTCTTTTTTCTCCCTAATCCACATTCGCTCTGCTGTGGATTCCCAGGGTAAAATGGAGAGCAGGGCACAGGTTGAGATGTGCCCCGCTCCCTGGTGGAGTGTCTGGCTTGGTCAGTGCAAGACAGAATTTATGGGGATAGTTCTGGTGATGACAGTGGGGGAGGGAGAGAGAAAAGCAGGGAAATGAGGAGTTACGAAGAGGCTGGCGTCGCAGTAGAACTCTTTCCAGAATTAAATATTGATCCTTAGCCCTGAGGATTTCTGCACGTTTGTGGCTTTGGGGGATTAAAGATCTCAGCGCCTCTTCCTCCTCTTCCTCCCCCTCACTGGGACTTCTCATCAGACTCGGAGGGGGTGTGTTCGCGGGGCAGTGACATGCTCTTGTGGCGGTCCCACAGCTTGTGGAGCTCTGTGGCTTCATTCTCGCTGCTGCTGGTGCCGCTGTCTCTGAAGCTGGCCAGCGGCGGACGCACCTTCACCCCTTTCACGGTCACAGAGCCCTCGATGGCCTTGCGAAGCTGGAAGGGTAAGAGAACAAACTGTTAGACGTGAAGGCACAAACTCAGGTTGCATCCTTAAAGTCCTTGGTTGCTTTCACATATCGGTTCGCTGGACTCGTTGCGATTCAGCCGTGAAGTTATGACATCGGTGCGTTTGCTTTTTGGTCCGGTTCGCTTTCAAACTGTCCTTTGTCAAACTCAACAAAGCCTGTTAAATGTTGTGTACTGCCATCCAGTCTAATGCTGCACTATGATCTGAAAGTAAACAACAGGACAGCGGCATGGCGTCTTGTCGTCGGTGATCTATAAAATCTAAGTAGTTCTGGTGCTTTTGCAGTGATAGTCAAAGATAGGGCTGCAGGTGTTTGGTAGTTCAGGTTTTGGACATAAGGTGGTCCTCTCCAGAGTCTCCTTTGAGCTGCACCGTTCAGACTGTTTTGTCACAGTGCCTCATTACACTGCTGCGCACAGCTTTGTCATGGACGGCTTCAGTGGAAATCAAAGTGCTCCATAGAAGCTTCAGTGGCCTCGCTCTACAGTGACCATGTCAATCTGACACACAAGCTGTCTCCTTTTTATCGAATGTAAGACAGAGAACGCTCGTGGTCAGAGGGCAGAACGCACCGAGACTGAGGTCGATGTGCTCTCTCGCCTGAACTCGTTCACAGAGGAGAAGCGGAAACGATTCCACATTTATTCATCTCCATGGCTCTCCTTGCCTCCCACACGCCGTTCCCTCCCAGCCTGACGACAGTAACTACATCCTGGAAATCAAAGAGGCGGAGCCTGTCGGGGAGCATTATTTTAGGATGCGGTCTTGGGAAACTGCCTGAATGCCAAAAAACAACTTCTTTAAATGTTATGAGAGACAAACATGAAGTACGATTTCCTTGATGTGATTCTTGTCCAGACAACTGACCATGTTTGTATTCTGTTTTCATTTCCGATCTGGAGAATCATCGGATGAACTGTGATGCTACTTAAAGGAACAACATGTTGAGTTTTTACTCTTCAATATCTAAAAATAGACTAAACCTATTTTATTAATTTTTTGTTGAGTTCGTACACTAGCCCAAATATTTCCATCAGTTAGGAGAAGGGCGCCATGACGAACACATGTTGATCGTTGCCGTAGAAACACTGGATGTTTTGTGCTGCTGTGATAAAAACGTCCTCTTTCTCCCGGTCGGTTTCACCCGGTCGTCATGACTACGGCCATCTTGGAGGTGCTTTTTTATCATGGGGGGGGAGTAGCAGAGAGAATCACTCCCATGATTACCCGCCAGCCTCAATGTGATCTTTAGATGTGCGCGTTAAAAGGAAGCAGTGTTCGCTGTTTTAGTACACGGAGACGCTAAAAAGACGTTTACATTGAACTTTTTAATTCTGAATAATCACGGCCTCTAAGAGATGTTTACCAAGACTTGTGAACATATCCCAACAATACTTCACTTTCTAAATCTATTGGAGGTTTGTGCACATTGTTCTTAAAGTCTCTGTCATACTTTCCCTCCCTGCTCCCAGGATGACACATTATTTAGTTTTCTGTTTTGCCAGGCAGAGATCGTCTTTTTGGATTCTACGGGTCCTGTGTCGCCGCCTTTGCTTGCTGTAAGGGTGAACGTAACACACTGTAATCACACACTTTCTCTCACACGGAGCGGCGAGGTCGTGATGTAACAGCGTGTCTGTGTGACGGACAGGCAGAGCGGGAGCGAGGACGGCCTTTATCTGCCTTGGCTGGCTTTTTTGTCTGCTGGTGGAACGGAGAACAAAAAAGCCTAAATGTCAGGGACAGGCAAGCAGCGCTGCGCTTAGCAACAATCCTCTCACCACTTCCAGGCCAATTCACAACATGCAAAAGGTTTGAAGTTGTTTGTGAGGCAGTGGAGATGGAAGGAAAGGGAGGCGTGCAGAGGACAGACACAGAGACAATAGAGAAAGACGGCCATATTAAGCAGCCTTTTGTCTGTCACAGTTCCTAACAGGCGGAGGGAGGAGGAATTATAAATGTTGACTGAAAGCTCTTTGTGTGTCCGTGTACAGCACGGTGACAGCGCTCCTGACAACTTCGACAGTGACTTTTACAGTTATGAAAGCAGCGAATATGCTGTGATGAGAGCATAGACCAAAGATGGATTGTTGGTTTCACTTTAGGATGCAGCGATGAATCTACAGAGACAAAACACGCACATTAATGATGTCACAATGTCAAAGAACAAACTGATAAAAACTCCTACCTCTTTGAGGGAAACCACCCCGATGAGGCGTCCGATGCTGGTGACGTAGGCGTGGTCGAGGCCCAGCAGAGAGAAGATGGTGTGGGTCTGCAGGGACACAGAAACAATCAGTGGAGCAATAAAAACTGTGGACATAAGAGCATGCTGAGTTTGCTTCCTGCTTTAAGTAGAAAGTGAGGAGCAGTTAGAGGAGACGCACCGCTGACTTCAATTACCCAACATGGACATTTGTGCACAATGGATTCATTCAAATAGTCCAGAGTTACTTTAAATGGGATACGATCACTGTGGGAAATGTGATCAGGGACACTCAAAGTGTTCGAGTTGCACAAGTTAAACCAGAAAAGAAAACAAAGTCATGAACACCAGCTCTGACTGCAGCTGATCAAAGAAGAAGTCTGTTTCTAACCTCGCTAACAAAGTCTGAAACATAAGTCGAAGTTACATAAGTTGTATCTGGAGGGTTCAATCTCTTTTAATGGTAAACAAAGTAAACTGACCGAGAGAGCTCAGTTCTAGTACCTGCAGAGAAGTGCCTACA
>NC_136700.1:26146746-26154246 GCF_947650265.1 Symphodus melops | reverse complement strand
TGATTGGCTGACTGATCACAGAGGAAGAGAGCAGCTCTCTGATTGGTCCTTTAACTGTCTGACTGCGTACTTAACCAACCCTGTTGGCAAATGATGTCTTTCTATGTGATGGCAGTCACTATTAAGAAGACGTAGGCATCAAATCATTCCACCCCACCTCCTGACAAATCACCTCCCTCTGATAGACAATCAATGGACCGGGCACTGCTCTGAATGACTCTATAAATCACACAAACCTACATCGATGGGCGGCGAGGAAGGTGAGTGGTGAACACGGAAGGAAGACGTCGGGAGGAGAGGACGACAAGGCAGACATGTGAGGGATGAACGATGAGTGGTTTCGAGGGAGGAGAGAAAAAAAAAGAGTGCGGCTGACAGAGAGGAAATGAGAGGTGCTGTTGATGGATGAATTATGGATGATGTCATATCCAAAAATATAAGTCTTCAGGCTAATCGGACGCTCTGGAGATATTGAGGTATCTGAAGATCTGGGTATGGCGTGGTGTGACGTCGTTCTGCAAACTGACAATCAAATGAAGAATCCAAAGTGTTTGGTAGTTGAAGGACAGGAAAGATTGCATCAGGATGTTAGAAAGCATAGATTGGCATATTTTAAACCCAGGGCCGTATCACCACTGGAACAGCTCCTGCTGCTTCATCAGAATTCAGCTCTACGGAGAGACATCGCTGGGTTTGATTTGTTCGAGATTGTTGCAGATTTTTGGAGGACGCAAAGAGCCTGACATGGCTCCATGGTTCCAAAACAAAGAAAAGGAAGGGACCTAGTTTGGGTTGAACACTCGACTTAGATTTTGATTAAAAGGATGCACAAGTTGAGGCTCTTCTCGATGAAGCTCATCGTTTACACACATCCCTCCCGAGTTAAACACTGCCTGCCTGGTTCAGCACATTAAAAGATGGTGTAAAATATAAATGAATCCAAACAAAGACAAGTCATCAAAGGTTTTAAACGTCAGCACATGTTGTCACTCAGACAGAAACAGATTTATAGCGTTTGTCCCAAGCTGCAGCACCCGAACTCACTGGTTCCCAACCTGGGGTCCGTGTGGGGTTTGGGGGAGGGGGGGGGGGGACTTGAGCCTCTGTCTGCCTCGAGGTTGGTTGAGTTGATAAAACACTGGATGTAAAGATCCTACTCTGATCTTGAGGCAAGTACAGGAGTGTGTCGGCCGACACTGTTTGAATTTTATCCAGGAAAACAGTTTTTTGTGTCCCTTCTTTGAGGGGGGCTCAGCTTTTCATTGAGTTGGAGGGAGGGGGGGCTCAAGAAAAAGACAGACTGGGAACCTCCTCTCTAACTGGCTGTAAGGTTTGGAGATCTGCTGCGTGATTGGCTGTGGGCCTTACCTCTCTCATGGTCATGTCGTCCTCCAGCTCTGCATCATCCTGTGGAGAAAAGAAAGAAGGAAGCAGTCAGGAAGCGTGAAGCAGACGAGCAGTAACAGAGGAGAAACCACAGCATCCACTTTTTACTTTCCAGCCGCGCTGCAGTGCTGCAGCTGGACACATGAGCTGAAATGGCACAAACTCACCCAAGCAGCGCGTCATGAGCGTGATACAGCGCCGCTGTCTCCAGACAGATGGGCAGAAATGAGTGACTAAAGGAGCGCCTACAGTACACTGAATGAGTGCGGGGGATGTGATGTATGAGATGTGGGAGCAGATGATCATTATAATGATGGATCGCACTCAGAGCTCACGGCTCAGAAGTGACAGGCTGACGACGCTGTTTGACATGCTGGACTCAAACCAGCAACCCTGAGTGAGAAGAAGATACAGCTGTGTGTGTGTGTGAGAAGGTTGCAGCAGGATGTGTGTGTGTGTGTATGTGTGTGTGTGTGATGGATGCGTGTTGAGTTGTGTGCTCGAGTAAAGAGATTTACTTTCTCTGCAGAAGAAACCGTGTGCACGTGTCCGGGGGAAAAGGAAGTCCGACCCCGGGGCTGATGGAAGCCCTGAGCCCATTTATCGCGGTTGTCGACCTGTCGGTAACCCTAGCAACTGTTGCCGAGGGGCAGAAAGAGACGTCCTACTGTAGCATTATGCAAGCAGAGGCCGGGCGTGCTCGGAGTTGATGACACCAAACACACGTGCACCTCGACCGCCGTCTCAGGGATCACTGTGCCCGTCACGAAGACGCTCTGAAAGTCATGAAACGTGAACTGCAGAGGATGAGGAACATCAGGCGTCTCCTGTGAGTGTGTGTATTCTGAGCGTGTTTTTACAGACTGACAGAAGGAGAGAGGTCTGTGCATGCAAAATAGGTGCTTTCAGAAAGATTAGCTGCTCTATTAAGGAAGCAAATCTCTGCCTCTGGATTCAACGTTTGGCAGAAGTGTGTGTGTGTGTGTGTGTGTGTGTGTGTGCGTGTGTGTGTGTTGACAACACGCAGATGAAGCTGTATTGCCTGCTATGCTGAAAGGTCTCCTTCCTCCAGCGATCCCTCTTCCTCTTCCTCACACACACACACACACACACGAGTGGAGGTGCTTCGTCTCTTTCTGCAGAAGGTGAGGTGAACATTTCGATGTAGATGTAGAATCATAAAACAACCACATAGCTTTTAGCATCGCCTTCACGAGGGCCACCGAGGGAAAACAACAACAAAAAAACATCGCTCTCCGAGAGGCGTGAAGAAGGACCCACTGTGCCTTTCAGTGAAGGTTTATTTCTGGGCTTTTTGTGTCTTTATTGGAGAGATAGGACACAATCTGAACCTGGGGACATTACGCCTCAGGATGTGTACGCTCTTCTTTATTTGTACTGCCCGCAGAGCGAGTGGTGTTTACACAGCACAGTCCACAGGCTCTGTGTTTGCTCCTTCACTTGCTGAACTCGAGCTCGACGGCCATGTCAGCTGTTTTTCAACTTTGTTTAGAGGCAAACTGGTGCTTGAGATAAACGCTCATGTGTGGATGCTTACAGCGACCCGGGCGAGACAAAGCCTTCACTGGACACATTACATATCCTGTCTGGCCTGGTCATGCCGCTGGGGAGGGGGAAGCCTGCTGCCACCGCCATCTGACCTCGGATAAGAGGAAGACGATGAACAGATGGATGGACAATAGAAGTAGATGACAAACTATGATGTGTGTCCCGAGAAGGGCTTTAAAAGAAGAAAACACGGAAGTTAGCTGATGTGCATAATGTGGTCATCACCAAGATATCAGCACAGAAAAGACGTTGAGAAAAGCTCTTAAATAAAGAGGATAATGTGAGAGTCTGCAGGGCCCGTGGGACGCAGTCTGTCTTAGCGTGGGTGGACTCCTGACATCTGCATCGTTATCATCAGCGCCCTGCACTCTATCTTCAGAGGAGCTGTTACACTCGCCGCAGTGATGACAAAAGAGGCAATCAGGTTTATCTGCTCAGTGTTTCCCTCGCTGCAGTCCACAGCCAACACTTGATGCTGCAGTAACATTAGCATGAATGGCTCATGTGCAGATTTCTGTTTCGCTCATTAGTCCTTCCACCGCTCTATCAGTGTGTCTCATTAAACTGCTGAGGCCTTCAAATGTTACATAAACAGCATTAAAGATGTTCAGACTCGAGTGGTGTGAGCAGGAAGGAAGAGAGAAGCTCTTGATCTGCTCAAACACAACTGAACTCGTTTGATCCATTGGATGAGTTTGATGTCTGCTGCCTTCACACACGCTTCATGCTGCAGCAGTATTTACTTTCTCATCATGTGCTGAAATGACTGCGTTACCCTCCGAGGACGGTGACGCCTGTAGAGCACGGTCCGTCAGTGCACAGCCTCTCTTACCCTTCATCCAATCAAAACTGCTGAGTCATCAAAACGTCCCCCCCCCCCCCCCCCCCCCGTACAGTGTGTGTGGATGGAGACATGAGCTAATCACACCTATTTGGTTTTTTGAAGCAGGCTGTAAACATGTTCATGTCTGCTGTAAAAACAGGCTGTTTGAATGGGTGTGTATGTGACTTCCTGTGCTGCTGTAGCCAGCCTCTAGTGGACACTCCAGGAACTGCAGCCAGCCTCTAGTGGACACTCCAGGAACTGCAGCCAGCCTCTAGTGGACACTCCAGGAACTGCAGCCAGCCTCTAGTGGACACTCCAGGAACTGCAGGATGTTACACTTCAGCATCAGCATCATTGTCTAAGACTGCAGATTGCTGCTTGGCGCTGACCCCTCTGAACGCCGACCTTCTGCTCATGTGCAGCGTCACGCTCAGACGAAGAAGAGAAACAGAAGCTACAGACGCTCTCATGGATGGATAATGGAGAACTTTTAGGATGCTCGTGATGGATTAACGTGGAGTCTTGTAACATGTCAGGTGTTTTACCTTGCTGTGTTTGTAAAGCGTCTGCATTGATTGATTCTCTCAGTGAAAACCTTTCTGTTTCCCCCTCAGAACAAACGACAGTCACTGTTCCCTCTGGCCTCCTCCTGATAAACACGCCGGCCCGTGTATCTGCTCTGTGTTGAAAATGATTCAGGAAATGGAAACTCCATGCAGTCCCCTGAATATTCTCCCTATCAGAGCGCTGAAGGTCACTTTTAATGGAGTCTCAGAACGCGCTCACGTTGAACCCTGAACACTTTAATAACGCCTTCTTTTCAGTCTCTTGAATAAAGAGGCCGTCCTCCTGTGATAAAGACGAGGTCGTTACAACATGGAGACCAGTTTAACGTCTTTAATCACTCTCTTCATTGTTCCTGGCAGGCCGCTGTTTAAGGAAGTAAAAAGCTCTGGACCCGGCGGGCTGTGAGATCTCTGCTCTGGCTTCGTACACGACGTGTTCTCAATGCTCGATGTCCTTCTTCACCGGCTGCATCCATCAAGTCCTTTCAACAACAGACTTCGATAAATCGTCGAGTTAAGGCTCTCTCTCTCTTTCTGTAGAGACCGGAGAGAGAGAGAGAGGGGCGAACACTTTGTTTGATACAAATCCTGAATATTTGTCTCTTATGTCAGGTGGATGACACCACATTTATATAAGTTTTCTTGGAACACTAAGGAGCGTGACATTCATTATAATGAGTCCCTCAAAGTGCAGCTGGATGAGGATATTAATAACAAAAAAACGTGTGCGGTGGATTTAACAGTCGGAGGCCCCAGATGTCTCAGCAGCTCCGCTCATTATCTTCCTGCATCATCGTGAGCAGTGCGAGTCTGCAGCCTCAGTCACAGTAAGGTAGAGACCTGACAGGTGTGCTGCTTTCTTAACCTCTCTCTCTCTCTCTCTCTCTCTCTCTCTCTCTCTCTGCAGGTGTTTAGAGGAGCAGCTGGAGGACTCGAACAGGAGATCCCCGGTGCTCCTGTTTCGTGTCTTGTTGTGTCCTTCAGATCAGACGTTTCTTCTTCTGTAGTTTTTGGGGATGGTGGTCCCATGATGTGGTCAACACCTTCCCAGCTTACAGAGCGTTCACACTGTCAGAGAAACACAAACTACCGTCTCCGTGCTCTAAATCAACCTGCTGCATCCTGCTTCCTGTTCTCCTCCACTCTGCATGTGTGAACCGCAGCATCAGGAGAATATCTGCAGCAGCTCTCCTGAAATGACCCTGATATTTTCAGGAGTTTGTGAGAATTCCTTTCTGGTTGGCAATCACCCTAATCACTCCTGGTTTCACCTTATTGTTTTGGACACTTAATGCTAATCACTGCTCCTTTATGTTGCTGAGCACTTTAATGGCCCAGTCTGCATCCCTGCATTGACTGTTTAATGACTGTACTCACACCTCTGGCTCTACCTCAAACACCTCTGTACAGGCACATGGAACTAGTTTCTAGAAGGTCAGCACTTTGTTTCTAAGGCTCTTTAACTGTGTACAGGTCTCTTTTAACCAACACATGTTTTTCTCTCCTCACAGGTTATGTACATTATGCTATATTAGTTTTAAGTCTAATGCTAATGCTAACTGCACAGGTTTAACATATAATTATGTTTACTCTTAGTCACATAGGGGCTGCTATATCTTGTTTGGGGGATTATTGTATACAGAGGGGGGGGGGGGACAGCGGGTGTGTATTGTAACTAATGTCTTGTGTCCTGCCTGTCTGTATACTGCTACTGGATGCCTTGAATTTCCCTCGGGATCAATAAAGTATCTATCTATTTTGATAAAGTGTTTTATTCTTTCCTCTGTACATTCTTAACATGGGCCGTCTCTTACACTGCTCTCAGTTCCTTTCTGCTTCATTTTCCTCTCTTGCTGCTGAAGGACATTTACATCTTAGCATCAAACAGTCGTCCTTCCTGAGGGTTGGATTTCAGTGATGCAGTGTGGACAAAGATTCCTCCTCCAACTCTCGTGTCAGGTGTTCTCTCCTGCAGAGTGCGTGTGCACAGTGACATTTGAATGTGCACAAAGACGTATGACGCATTCTCCTCCACCACCGAAAAAAACAAACAAAGAAAACTCCAAGAAACAGAAGGAGGAGGGCGAGGTGAGCCCACAAGCCATCATAAATAAAGCACGGAGGGCATTACGAAGACGCCAGAGACGGGCGGGGGGGACATAATGAGAAAAACAGCCAGGAGTGACTGGGAGGCTGGGCGGCATCATTTCTCTGAAAGAGAGGACTGATGTCATTTACACTGCATCAATATTTCACAGCTGAGATGGACGGGAGGAGGGGGAGGGGGGGGGTCATTTCTCCACTGAAGTCTGACGATAACGATAAGTGTGTGGACCCATCCGTCCACCTGCAGGACGACCTGACAGGTGTGAGCCCTTACATAAAAGGTAACTGTGTCTCTACAGTACTGAATAAAATGTTTCTCCCCAGACTTCCTGACAAACTCCAAAATGCGTCTCTGAGCAGACCACGAAAAGGTGACATTAACATAGATTAGAATTAAGTAGAGCAGTCGTCCCAAGAAGTTTAAATGAAGTCGTCTGAAAGACGGACTGATCCTCGTGAAAGGCCACGACTGAGACAGGCATGTCATTATACAGAACTTCACTTTCCCCCTGACCCATCTCTGCGCTCTTTAATAATCCATCCTCATCATGTCGACATCTTTTACAACCTTCAGGGTTATCCATGTGGGACGCCGGTTTTAACCGACGCTAAACTGGAGTCGCTGCGAATTCCGTCAGGTCCCCGCCAACAACGTGGCGAGAGAGTCCGCACTGAGCTGCACCTGCTACCTGCTGTGACAGGATGAATAAAACATGCTGTGGTGCAACAGTCTGAGTGAAATTCAGTGAAGAGCATCCCCCCCCCCCCACCCCCTCCATCAGTGAGATCTTTAACTGACGGAGAAGAAGCGAGGCGCTCCTGCTGCAAGTGTGTGAAACTAATTCAGTCTTTTTATTTTTTCGTTTCATGACTACAGATGTGTTTCGTCAGTCACCTCAAACTAAAGTTCCCCGGGTTAAAAAACGCCCTCTGAGGTCGATCGCTGAGACTGAGCTCACCGGGGAAACAAACAGAGCTGATATTAGAAGATGTTTTCACACCATGCACGTGTGTGTGTGTGTGTGTGTGTGTGTGTGTGTGTGTGTT
>NC_136700.1:26123352-26146546 GCF_947650265.1 Symphodus melops | reverse complement strand
TTTTGGGTGCGAGAAGGAAGCTTTCAGCAACAACCAACACGGATGTCGATATCACATGTGACGCAGCCATCAGCGAATCACACGACACGAGACGGACAGGATGTCTCCGTGCTGCCGCTACTTCTAACATCTCTCTGTTCTGATCTCTGTTCCTGCTGATACTGAGCTTTCACGTAGAGTCCGTCACACCGTCACATTGGACATGAAACATGCGTGTGCATGTAAAGTCAGCCTGCACATACAGGGATCAATACAGGGACGGAGGCACAGTCTATGAGAGTTAGCAGCTGTCTCCTTCAAAATAAAATACAGGGACCTTCAAAATAAAATGCTGTCTTCTCCTAAAGTGAAGCTGCTCAATCGTCCCTTCAAAATAAAAATCAGTCCTCTCCTAAATTGAAGTTGCTTGTCCCTTCAAAATAAAACTCAGTCTCCTCCTAAAGTGAAGCTGCTCCATCGTCCCTTCAAAATAAAACTCAGTCTCCTCCTAAAGTGAAGCTGCTCTTTGTCCCTTCAAAATAAAACTCAGTCTCCTCCTAAAGTGAAGCTGCTCCATTGTCCCTTCAAAATAAAACCCAGTCTTCTCCTAAAGTGAAGCTGCTCCATCGTCCCTTCAAAATAAAACTCAGTCCTCTCCTAAATTGAAGTTGCTTGTCCCTTCAAAATAAAACTCAGTCTCCTCCTAAAGTGAAGCTGCTCTTTGTCCCTTCAAAATAAAACTCAGTCTCCTCCTAAAGTGAAGCTTTGTCCCTTCTGGGCCTCCGTACATGTGTGACTGTGTCTGCAGAGACTCTGTCCTCTGACTGGATTTTACTACTCTGATTTGTTCTGGTTGACTCGGGACGTTTGTGGGCGGAGCTGGTGGGTTTCCTCCAGCCAATGAGAGCGCAGCAGGTGAGTTTAGGAGTGGATACAGCTCAGTGATTGGAGGAGATTCAAAGCGGTGAATATGACGGACGTGGACGTAGAAACTCTAATCAGAGTGAGGAGAAACAACGAGAGGAGAAAGCTGCTTCTAAAACCAGGCTGAACCTTGGGTTTGTCGTGGAGCTGCCCTACTTCCTGTTGGACAGGAAGCTAACCGACGGTTAGCTTGTGCTAGCGCGCATTGACTTGCAGTATAGCTACAAGCTGTAAACAAACACTCTACGTCCTGCAGGGGGCGGAGCTTCTGGGGGGGAGGGGCCATGTTTAAATGTTAACAAACATTTCTGCGGACTCCACTTTTCAAATCATAATAGTTTAGTTTAGTGTGAAGTGTTTTCTCTCTTGCTCACCCACTGACTCCACCAGAGCCAGAGTCTTGAGGTGTCCGGTCAGCAGGACGTTGTGGAGGTCTCTGTAGCAGCAGTTGAGTGTGATGTACCTCACATCCCGAACCATGATGTCCTCCACACGAATGTTGTACTTCCTGAGGGAGGAGAGAGGGATCAGAGTGGAGTTCTGAATGTCAGGACATGAACTTGAACGAGTGCTGGAGAACAAGCATTGATCCTGATCTGTAACTGCTGTCATCGGTCATCGCCGCCGCTGACTGCACACCTTTCCCTCAGCTGAGCGGTCACGTCCACACGTCACGTGGGCAGTGATGCCATGTGTACAGTAGGGGGAAGTGGGTGACATTGTGTGAGCAGATCTTGCCTCAGCAGATTTGCACGCCCCGGTACACCAGTCATAAACACTCAGCTCGCTCTTCCTGCCCGAGCCTGCCAAAAACCTGCAAACACGACAGCAGCCGCTCCACGCTCTCCACTGCCAAGTCCCGAAGCTGTGCCAGGACAAAGGCTCCGGCCAAGCCTCCGCTCCTTATTGTGGTGACAACTCAATACACTGACCTCGCTCCAAAACAAAGTTGATTTGATGAGCATCCTCCCCCGTCTTTAAAACAGCACACAGCTTGATCAGACATCAGCCAGAGTGGATCCAATAAAATGCATTAAAGACGGTTACACATTAAGAGGTCATTAATGTCACTGCTCTCGCCATTGGTCAGTTACTGAATACAACAGAGTTTGTTGTTTACGTCCACTGAAAACACCTCCTGTCTGTGTGTGTGTGTGTGTGTGTGTGTGTGTGTGTGTGTGTGAGTGTGTGTGTGTGTGTGTGAGTGTGTGTGTGTGTCTGTGAGTGTGTGTGAGTGTGTGTGTGTGTCTGTGTGTCTGTGAGTGTGTGTGTGTGTGTGTCTGTGTGTGTGTGAGTGTCTGTGTGTGTCTGTGTGTGTGTGTGTGTGTGTGTGTGTGTTTCCGTACTGCAGCATATGAGAGTGGAGGAGGAGGTGCTGGAGGTAGCGTGGCCCCCTCCATGCTGAATGTGATTTTCATTCAAACTGGAAAACAATCCATCTAACACCCACGCCACCATCCACACACACACACACACACACACACACACACACACACACACACACACACACACACACACACACACACACACACACACACACACACACACACACACACACACACACACACACACACACACACACACACACACACTCACAGACACACACACACAGACACACACACACACACACACACACACACACACACAGACACAGACACAGACACACACACACACACACACACCACAAATATGGATTTCAGGTGCTGCAGGATCTGTGGACGTGTATGGAAAGATGTCTGAATTAGGGGGGCTGCACACACACGGGGCTTTACGAGTCGTTCCTGCTCAAGGGAACCTTGGCAGTACCCAGACTCCGCTCCAGCACCAGTCCTCGTCCCCGGCTTTGGTCCGAGGGATGGTGGACCTGGTTGACAGAAGGTGTGGAGAATGTTTCTGCAGCAGTGGGGCCGCTCCGACTGTCAGTCCTCTGTTAGATAACAGATCTCAGACCACATGAGGACAGACTGGTTTCTGCTCGAGTACTAACAGTCTGTGCTAGCAGACAGACTTCAGTCCGTACCAGGATGTAAATCCAGCTCCTTCATACTGAGCCCCAGGCTCGTGTCTGATGGGTCTGCTGCTGAAGCTCCTGTTGACCTGATCCATGCAGAGCACTAAAACAGACAGGAGGTGCAGTCATAGAGAGAGAGGCGGGGACCCTCTGTGTGTGTGTGTGTGTGTGTGTGTGTGTGTGTGTGTGCGCGTGCATCAGTCACTCTACATGACAAACACAACGTTCACAAACTGCTCAGAGTTTGATGATTGAGGACGTGAGATGATTGAGGACGTGTCAGGACGCCTCCCGGGCGCGTCTCTCTGCGTGCTGAGTGAAGACAAATCAAGAGCAGATCATCTGTCATCCACAAATATCACATCACGCTGACGTATGTTTGTAAATGTTCAACGTCTGTGAGGCATGAAGATGATCGATGAAGTGTTTGGAACCTCCCGTGTGTGTGTGTGTGTGTGTGTGTGTGTGTGTGTGTGTACTTTAAACTCACAAACACATTATGATCTCTTATTGCTGCGTAGGGAGCGTCTCCTTCACACACTTATACCTCTTTTACAGTGTGTGTGTGTGTGTGTGTGTGTGTGTGTGTGTGTGTGTGTTTCATTACTGCAGCATATGAGAGTGGAGGAGGAGGTGCTGGAGGTAGCGTGGCCCCCTCCATGCTGAATGTGATTTTCATTCAAACTGGAAAACAATCCATCTAACACCCACGCCACCATCCACACACACACACACACACACACACACTCACAGACACACTCAGAATTAGGGGGCTGCACACACAGGGCTGTCTGCTAGCACAGACTGTTAGTACTCAAGCAGAAACCAGTCTGTCCTCATGTGGTCTGAGATCTGTTATCTAACAGAGGACTGACAGTCGGAGCGGCCCCACTGCTGCAGAAACATTCTCCACACCTTCTGTCAACCAGGTCCACCATCCCTTGGACCAAAGCCGGGGACGAGGACTGGTGCTGGAGCGGAGTCTGGGTACTGCCAAGGTTCCCTTGAGCAGGAACGACTCGTAAAGCCCCGTGTGTGTGCAGCCCCCCTAATTCAGACATCTTTCCATACACGTCCACAGATCCTGCAGCACCTGAACTCAGCCTCAGGGAATCATAAAGTGAACACTCAAACATGTGTGTGTGAGTGAGCCTCATTACATAACAACAAAGCATGCAGCAGCTCACACTGCACAGCGTGCTCTCTCTCTCAGACACACTCAGAGACAGAAGAGCAGGAGGCCGTGAGGTCACAGGCGGTAATAAGGAGAGACAGAGGAGAAGACGGCGGCGGCGCAGAGGGAGAGAGAGAGCGACGAGATGGATGGCCTGGGTCAGCTGAGGTGCTGATGACTCAAGTAGCAGACAGGGACGGAGCCCTGCAGGGGGCCGCCACAGACAATGATGAACAGATGTTCTCATCGCTCCCATGTGCATGATGCATCTGATGGTCTACCAGCATCCAAAACCATCTTCATCTCCGAACAACGGAAGGAAAAGGCCGTCTGTGTGCAGCGTCCCTCTCTGCGCTGTGTGCTCCACTTGAATTATGAAGCGGGGTTAAAGCAATTAAAGGTGACATCGTGCTGTGACAGCGTGCACCCTGAAGGCCTGAGAGCTGCAGCTTAACAGACGGTCACCAGGGGGCGCTCCATCAAAACAGAACAAGAGATGACGAGGAGGCTAGCGGGGAATCATGGGAGTGATTCTCTATGCTACTAGCTGTTACTGCTAACATTAGTGTTGTAGTACTCAATTCAATAAGTCAACTTAGTGAACATAAAATAGGAGCTTGAACAGGTCCAGGACGCTTTTTTACTCGGCCTTGTCTCTGTGCCAGACTGGGCAGACTCCAGGTTTCAAATCAGGACCCATCTAGACCCCCACTCATCGACTATTTCTCCTCTCCATCTCTGAGGTCAGACGGAAAATGCTTTTCTAAGAGAAGTAATCACTTAGTTTGTGACCACAACCTTCCCGGGGTGAGGGACACGCCCCCCTGCACGATGAATTATCAGTGATATTGATGGTTTTGGTCTTGACTCAGTCTCAGGCGTGTCTTGGTCTCGGTTAATGTGGTCTTGACTACAACACCAGCTGACTCAGCTCGATGGTCTCGTTGTGTACCCGGCTTTGCCCATCAAGTGAATCATGTCTCTTCTCATTTCTTTTCCATCCTTGCATTATCTACACCGCTTTTTCCGTTCGGGGTCTCAGGGGGCTGGAGGCGGGGTTACACCCTCAACCGAACGCCAGCCAATCACATAATTTCATGTCCCTTCTTTAAATACTCGACAGTTGATGCAGACATATTTGGATTATGTTAGTAGCAGTGTTTTGAAAAGGTGAGCGGTGGTGGATGTTATGACATCATGGTGTCACAGCAGCCTGTTGGTCAAAGCTGACTCACTTCGCTCTTTGTGTTTATGTGACAGCAGCAGGTGTGGCGTGTGTACGTACTCGTGATGTCCCCAGCCCAGCTCAGGGAGGTAGGGAAGCTTCTTGATCCTGATGATGGAGTCGTAGAGCGAGGGCTGCAGGGACTGAGCCACGGCGTTGGCCAGAATCACGGCGATCATCACCGGCAGGATGTGGGAGATCTGTCCCGTCAGCTCGAAAACAATGACAGCCGTGGAGACGGTGTGCGTGACAGCTCCGGACAAGGCGGCAGCACCTTTAGGTGAGAGAGGACAGTGACATGGGCAGAGCACAAAGAGGAGCTGTCAGCATGCGTTTGTTAAGGACGGGGGATTTCAAGGTCTGGGGCCCAGTAAAGGGGGGGTCCTTCAGGGGCATCAAATGACTCAACAGTAACCTTAAGGAGGATTCTAACAGGCTCAAAGAGAAGCACATGGAGCTAATGTTGAGGAACACAAACAACTCAAGACCTGCACGAGTTTCTAATGTCCAACCAGACCATCAGAACGGAACAGGAACGGAATTCAGGCTTCAGAATAAATGAAATATCCTGATGTTTAGCCGGAGCGCCCCTTGCTGTCAATAAAGTAAAAAGCTAGTGTTTAAAATTAGTACTGCAGTATAAACTCTAATCATGACAGAGAGCTGTCTCCCCCCTCCTCTCACACAGGTCAGCATGTGGTGGACACTGTAGCTTCAGTGTTTAGCCAGCTCTGCATGTGGTGGACACTGTAGCTTCAGTGTTTAGCCAGCTCTGCATGTGCTGGACACTGTAGCTTCAGTGTTTAGCCAGCTCTGCATGTGGTGGACACTGTAGCTTCCGTGTTTAGCCAGCTCTGCATGTGGAGGACACTGTAGCTCCAGTGTTTAGCCAGCTCTGCATGTGGTGAACACTGTAGCTTCAGTGTTTAGCCAGCTCTGCATGTGGTGGACACTGTAGCTTCAGTGTTTAGCCAGCTCTGCATGTGCTGGACACTGTAGCTTCAGTGTTTAGCCAGCTCTGCATGTGGTGGACACTGTAGCTTCAGTGTTTAGCCAGCTCTGCATGTGGAGGACACTGTAGCTCCAGTGTTTAGCCAGCTCTGCATGTGGTGAACACTGTAGCTTCAGTGTTTAGCCAGCTCTGCATGTGCTGGACACTATAGCTTCAGTGTTTAGCCAGCTCTGCATGGGTCTGTAAAGCTTTCTGCGTTCTAACCTCTCTCCATGTTTCATCTCCAACATTGATCCTAGTTTGAGCAGCTTTCTGCTGCTGGAGCTTATTAGAAACATGCAGAGGCTTTTTAGCTCGGGTACAATCACTTCTATCTGAAGCAGTTCCACTGCCCGCTTCCATCGCTGCAACACCTGTTCACCTGATAACTGCTCTCATATCTGGCAAACCCAGGGGCGTCCAAAACGGCCTTCAAAGCCCCGCCTACCTTCTCTGGTCCAATCAAATCCAGAGCATTCAGGAGCAGAATCTAAAGTTAGAAGGAGGACATACTGGCTGCTGCATTGTTGTCAGAGAAGCTTCAACACAGCATGTTTCCTTCATGATCACACAGGAAGAGAGCAGCTCACTGATTGGCTGTCTGATCACAGAGAAAGAGAGCAGCTCTCTGATTGGTCCTTTAAAGGTACAACAATTAGCAGTTGCTAAGAAACCGTTAGAAGAGAAGTAAACGTTCCTGTGGCTGCTTAAATTATTACAAAATGTCACATTTGCTGAAAATTTGGATAAAAGTTAAGTGCATTATTGTGGTATATTTTCTGTTTCTATACTTAATTAGAATAAACATGAATGAAGCAGAGTAACGACACACACTGTCAACAGCTGCACAACAAATTCAAAAGGTGTATTTAATACCATTGAATTTTAAGGGCTTAAGGAAATCTTTGAAATAAATCAACATGAACAGAAAGTTCCTCCTGCCAGCAGCACTGTGGCTCGTCAATCTTCAAGATTTGTATTTTCTTTTAACGTCTCGTCTGGGAGTCTGGTAAAAGTAACTGATTGGGTCTGAAGCGTTTGAGGCTGATTATATATTCGTCACGTGATGTTCAGTTCCTAACTGTAAACTGAAGCGTGAGGCTGCAAGAATAACTCACTCTGATTGGTTTTCTTTGAGCGGTAGAGTGAAGAGTGGAGAATTTCTAAGAGACAGTGATGCCTCGCGAAAAAGGTCATGAGAAGAAAAGAAAACGTTTGCACTGTTACAACGTCAACGTCACTCAGGTTATGAAGGAGACAAACGTCAGCCGTTAATGATTTGAATCCTGAGTGTGTCTCTTCAGGTGTAACGAGAGTCAGACTGGGACAGGTCAAGAACCATGAGTGTGTCCTTCACGTACCGACCACAGCATAACCTCCTGGCACGATGGAGTAAATGGTGCCGTCTGTGTGAATGCCATCTGGAAACCAGGCAGCCATGCTCTCTCCAACCAGACGACCAAAAGCCGCCCCTGAAACAGGAACAAAAGAAGAAGAAGTCAGTGCTGAGGGAACTACTGGTGTCTGGATGTTAGAGAAACAAAGGTTTCTTGTCTTTCAATGGGAAAAAACTGAAAGTTAAAAATCCTAACATACATTGAATTAGGAATGCACATGTTCCATGTTAACTTTTTACAAAGTCCTAATCAAGTGAATTAAGTAAACCTGTTGCTGAATCGGCTCAGTGATTGGAGGAGATTCAAAGCGGTGAATATCAGGGACGTGGACGTAGCAGCAAAGAAGAGAAAATCTAATCAGAGTGAGGAGAAACAGCGAGAGGAGAAAGCTGCTTCTAAAACCAGGCTGAACCTTGTGTTGTCTTTCACAAGTGGACGTGGCGTTGGTCTACTTCCTGTTGGACAGGAAGCTGACTAGCACCGGCAGTTAGCTTGTGCTAGCGTGCGTTAGCTTGCCGTGTAGCTACAAGCAGTAAACATACACACTAAGTGTTAGTGTTGGTTATGTATTTGAATGTTTCCTGCTGCAAACTAATTTCCCTAATAAAGATACCTTTGACCATTCGTCCTGCAGTGAGGAGGCGGGGCTTCTGTGGATGATGAGCTCAGGAGGAGGGGCCACGTTTGAATGTTTACCAACTATTCTGCTGACTCCGCCTTTCACTAATAAGACATCCTTTCACTGAGTTCACTACCTGTCTGACTCCGTCCTGTTTTCGGGCCGTTAGTTGCTTACCAATGACGAATACTGGCATGAAGGCGCCGCAGGGCACCGGGATGGTGGTGGCCAGGGCGGACATCCAGAACTAAAAGAGAAAAAGAAAGACGGTAATAAGGAGAGAGACGACAGAAGAGAAAGAACAAGGTGGCATTTCCATCCTGTGTGCCCCGAGATGTTAGCCAAGTCCAATCCTCTACAAGCCAGGAGGAGGCGACCATGCAGGCTTATTGCTGGGGTTAGATTGGACTGTCACTTTCACTCCTCGTTTGACAAAGACCCCGAAATAAACCCGGGATAATGAGCAGGCTTCGCATGCTGGCTGATAATGTGCAACGTGAAAGAAGGAGTGCTAATTAAAAAAGACAAACAAAGGGAAGGGAAATGTCACCACGACGATGTGTGAGCATTAACAGGTGTGTTGGTTTAACCAGCTGTGTGTGTGTGTGTGTGTGTGTGTGTGTGTGTGTATGAGTGTGTGTGTGTGTGTGTGTGTGTGTGTGTGTGTATGAGTGTGTGTGTGTGTGTGTGTGTGTGTGTGTATGAGTGTGTGTGTGTGTGCAGAAACATTTAAAACAGAAATCAATCCATAAATATGAAAATCTTCAAACTCATGGATTTTAGATCCTCCTCACAGGCGCGTGGTATTGATCCGTTCTACAGTAAATAAACAATTCATCACTCGAGTCTCGACACCAATATGACGAAAACACTTTTAAGTTTAAGGTGAGCGTCTCACAGTTATCCAACAGCAATTAAAGAGCGCTCAACTTCACCCAAACTCAATGTGAAGACGCCAGCGGGAAAGAAAGAAAGTGAATTAACTGCAGTGTAAAAATAATGTGAGGTCCATTTTTCAACATGAGCACAAACTTAGCAGAGAGGCTAACTCTGCTGTGTGAACCACAGACTGTGAATATGAACGTTTGAAGCCTGAGTGATGTCCCCTGTGTGTCCCTGCAGGGGGCACTGGAGTCCCCCGTGTGTTCCTGCGGGGGGCGCTGGAGTCCCCTGTGTGTCCTGCAGGGGGCACTGGAGTCCCCCGTGTGTCCCTGCAGGGGGCGCTGGAGTCCCATGGATGGTGGTCTCCGTGCTGGAAATGCTGTCTCAGGCTAACTTTGAGTCAAGCTAACGACAGGCTGAGAGCTGAGGCGGGTTTTAAGCCTCCTGACAAACCGTTACACGGCGCCCACCTGTCAATCAGCTCAGCTACACGCCTTGTTGTGAATAACTCTGATCCTTCATCCAATCAAAACTGCTGAGTCATCAAAACATTCCCCCCGTACAGTGTGTGTGGATGGAGACATGAGCTAATCACACCGATTTGTTTTTTTGAAGCAGGCTGTAAACATGTTCATGTCTGCTGTAAAAACAGGCTTTTTGAATGGGTGTGTATGTGACTTCCTGTGCTGCTGCAGTCAGCCTCTAGTGGACACTCCAGGTACTGCAGCCAGCCTCTAGTGGACACTCCAGGTACTGCAGCCATCCTCTAGTGGACACTCCAGGTACTGCAGGATGTTACACTTCAGCATCAACTTCATGTTTCAAAAGCGGAGGTTGCTGCTTGGTGTGAATGTTACTACTTTAAAACACACACATGCATGCACAACATTTATATTAACCCTTCATTTACAGGTTTACTTCTTCAAACCCTCAATAGATAGATAGATAGATAGATACTTTATTGATCCCGAGGGAAATTCAAGTCAATGACATTTCATGAATTTTTAAAGGCACATCTTCACCCTTCATGTCCTTAAGATGTTTTTTATGAAAACAGTATCTCTTACTTTTTATAGCTCCACACAGGAAACACTTAAAGAGAGGAACACAACATCTAGACCAGAGCTTTGCACACTTGGATTAAGAAGCAAGAATTACATTTTTGTACAAGTCATTACACAAACTTCATCAGCGTAATCGTCCCGTGGTTTCAAATAGACTTTTTAATTATGCTCATTGCTCCGTCTCTCTCTCCTCCCCTCGTCTCCCTCCCGGCTCCCTCTGCTCCGACTATAGTTAGCTGTAATTAAGGCCGACTGCCACGGCCGAGTAATGGATCTGTTTCAGTAAACTTACACTGCTAATATGTGCGTAGGTAGGTGTTCACACTCACACCCCCACACAGACACGGGCTCAGTGATGATAGTCGGAGCTGAACGCAGCCGGACAGTAAAGATTCACAAACAGTCCAATGCACAAACATGAAGCCTCATGGGAAAAAATTAGACGCTCATGGAGATAATCGTCACTCCTTCTTTTATCCCCTCTCTTCCATCCGGCCTGTAGAAGCTTAATAAAAACTAGCAAGGTTTAAAGGATCTGGGAACTCATGAACATGAGCAGTGTGTGTCTTAGGGCCAGATTTACTAAACGTGTGCGTGTATTAAAACGTGTGCAAACTTGATACCACCAGCAAAAAACGTGCTATGTGATGTACTAACAGCGTGCAGTGAGGACTGCATCTTTCATATGAGCAAAACAACAACAAATATTGCCTTAATGAATATGCAATATGAGGCGTTTCTGCCTCAGAGTGTAAAATACTGGGAGGAGAAAATGCAAAGAAGTGAAGTCAGTACACACAGTGTGATTTACCAAGCCAGGTAAAGACTGCAGTGATTGTACCTCCAACTTCAGCACCTGTTGCCATGGCATTATGACCAATCAGACACAGCGCTGACCAGCTTCTGGTGCACGAGTGGCACACACACTGAGCACCAGTGCTACAGAGGACTCGCACCTCCTGAGTAATGTTTGACAATTCATTCAACAGAGGGAGGGAAGAAAAAAGAGGCCGTGTTTAATACAGAGGTTTTCTTATCAGACACTTTTTCCTTTTGTTATATTCATACTTATTACTTGAAAATACTGGACATTCATTTGCTTCTCACTAACATCTGTTTTGTGCCTGCAGTCGTCCAGCTCTCCGTCCAAACTCTCTGTGATGTAAACCAGTAGAACATGACAGAAATACTACGGCCTCCACAAGGTTTGCACCTGACGTCATTCACGCAAATGTTCTTAGTAAATCACCCGCAAAACGTCCACAAGCCAAACGTGCAAACTTCTGCAATGAACACGCAATTTAGTACTCTTTAATTGAGATCTTAGTAAATCAGGCCCTGAGTGTGAACCTGTGAGGCTGGCAGCCAGAGTACCTGAACCAAGCTGTGGTCTGAAGAAACTTGGTTTAACCTTAAACATGTTACCACTGTGCTCGTGTCTATCACACACCCGCCTCCAGTGGTGTCGATGACAGTGTTATCTGAACCAGCTGCTTGTTTACCCACAATGACCCCGTCACACTCACACTTTTGCCTGCAGGTGGGCCTGACGGGGGTTGGCTGCAGTTTCTTCTCCCCGAGCCTGTTTCACAGCAGCCGTAACCATGGCAACCACACTCCATGCCACCATGATCTGCAGAGTGACAGGTTTCTCCCTGAGCTGGCTCGAAGTTGCCAGAGAGATGGACTAATAGCCACTTAGGACTTGATATGTATGCTTCAGATATGCTCAGTGCTGGAGGGAGCACACGATAGTGAAACTGCTGGAATATTACAAGCTCTGAAAACTGCAACGTACAAGTATTAAAGTTAAAAGGCTGCTGTGCCTGAACTGCTCATATTCCAAATGTGATGTCATTTCTTTGAAGAGTTTCACTATATTCTGCTGATCCCCATTTTAAAACTCACAGACAATGTCACAATGCTGCATGATGGATGGATGGATGGATGGATGGATGGAAGGATGGAGGGATGGAGGGATGATGGATGGATGGATGGAGGGATGGAGGGATGATGGATGGATGGAGGGATGGATGGAGGGATGGATGGAGGGATGGATGGAGGGATGATGGAGGGATGATGGAGGGATGATGGATGGAGGGATGATGGATGGATGGAGGGATGATGGATGGATGGACGGATGGATGGATGGATGATGGATGGATGGAGGGATGATGGATGGATGGATGGATGGACGGATGGATGGATGGAGGGATGATGGATGGAGGGATGATGAATGGATGGAGGGATGGATGGAGGGATGATGGATGGATGGAGGGATGGATGGAGGGATGATGGATGGATGGATGGATGGATGGAGGGATGATGGATGGATGGATGGATGGACGGATGGATGGATGGATGGATGGATGGATGGAGGGATGATGGATGGATGGATGGATGGACGGATGGATGGATGGATGATGGATGGATGGAGGGATGATGGATGGAGGGATGATGAATGGATGGAGGGATGGATGGAGGGATGATGGATGAATGGAGGGATGGATGGAGGGATGATGGATGGATGGATGGATGGATGGAGGGATGATGGATGGATGGAGGGATGATGGATGGATGATGGATTGAGGGATGATGGATGGATGGAGGGATGATGGAGGGATGATGGATGGATGGATGGAGGGATGATGGATGGATGGATGGATGGAGGGATGATGGATGGATGGAGGGATGATGGATGGATGGAGGGATGAATGAATGGATGGATGGATAGAGAGATGAATGAATGGATGGATGGAGGGATGATGGATGGATGGAGGGATGATGGATGAATGGAGGGATGAATGAATGGATGGATGGATAGAGGGATGATGGATGGATGATGGATTGAGGGATGATGGATGGATGGAGGGATGATGGATGGATGGAGGGATGATGGAGGGATGGAGGGATGATGGATGGATGGATGGAGGGATGATGGATGGATGGAGGGATGATGGAGGGATGATGGATGGATGGATGGAGGGATGATGGATGGATGGAGGGATGAATGAATGGATGGATGATGGATGGATGATGGATGGAGGGATGGAGGGTTGGATAGAGGAATAGTTGGATGGATGGATGGATGGAAGGAGGGTTGGATGGATGGAGGGATGGATTGAGGGATGATGGATAGAGGGATGATGGATTGAGGGATGATGGATGGATGGCTGGATGGAGGGTTGGATGGATTGAGGGATGATGGATGATGGATGGATGGATGGATGGATGGAGGGTTGGATAGAGGAATAGTTGGATGGAGGGATGGATTGAGGGATGATGGATAGAGGGATGATGGATTGAGGGATGATGGATGGATGGCTGGATGGAGGGTTGGATGGATTGAGGGATGATGGATGATGGAGGGATGGATGGATGGAAGGAGGGTTGGATGGATGGAGGGATGGATTGAGGGATGATGGATGGATGGATGGATGGATGGATGGAGGGTTGGATGCACCTCTTCCCCCCCCCCCCCCCCGGTACACTTGTAGTTATAATCAAATCTTTGCAGCAGGACTGAGTCATTTTCCTTTAAAGGAATCATTAAGAGTCTCAGTGAGGATCGTCGACCTGTGGCTGAGGAGAAGTCAGCCAGCGGGGTTTGATCAGGTTGTCTGTTTAAAAGTGTTCAGAGAAAAAGCTGTTATAGAAAACTTTCTACATTAAGATCCAATTAGAAATTATTTAATGAAGCACATAAATTGTGAGTGAGCCTTTAATGAGACTTAAAAGCTATAGAGCTGCTTCAGGGCTCCGGGAGAGAGAAGTTATTACATTCAGTTGGACTTCATAAGGACACTTTATAAATGTTGTTTATGGACTTGAAGCTGCTGTCGGCTGAGGTTATTGCCACTTTGGGGGTTTTTTGTGGCGGTCTCCTCGGCTCAAACGACGACTTTCATTTAGTTAAAAATAATCATTCATTGATTATGTGAATTATTATGATGACTATGTGCTGTGATGATACTAACGTGCTGTCTGTGAACCAGTGTAGTGCTGTTTGACTGAGTATGAGTAAGTATGTTTATGACTTACTGTATCAACAAGTGAAGACAGTCCTCTGCAGACTGCAGTACCCATTTTAAACACTAGGGGGCAGAGTTAGTTTTCTTCTTTAATACCACATTTCTTGTTTAACGTCCACCTGCACGCTAAAGCATCTTTATTATTGTCTGAACTGTTGATTCCTCTATAGTTACTGTATAGAGCGTTAGTTAGCCCGGCATGCTAACGTTTAGCTTAAATTACAGCAGACAGACAGATTGTTTAATGATCCTCTCCTCGTACTTTTCTTCTTGTATTTTTTGGTGTTCAAAAGCAACCATCCGAACGCTTCAGACAGAAGTCTGACTTTAAATTGGGCTGCACGCCACGAGGGTTTCAAACACGCTCAATTAAAAAGAGATATAGGCCTTCCTGTCATTCAGATTTATAATCAAATGAAATGAGCAGAGTTTAGCACCCATTACTGCACTTTATGCCCCCCGGCAGTAAATGAAGTGAACCTATTGGAGCTGTCAGGAAAGTGTGTGAAAGGCTGATGAACAAGGTGAAGCAGAGTCTGCTGCACAACAACAGGAGAGAGGAGAGTGGAGGATACTCAGGTCAGGGCGATGAGTTATGACGCACCATTCAGGACATTTATCCTCCATTTAATTTGTCAGTCACCTGGGAGCCGTGTGTGTGTGTGTGTGTCTGTGTGTGTGTGTGTGTGTGTGTCCGTGTGTGTGTCACATTCAGAGGACAGTCTATCGCCTCGGGGCCTCAGGGGACCCTCTGGGGCCCTTCTTCTACTCCCACTCCAATTACAGCGTCGCCAGCTCTCTGTTGCTGTGTCACACACACACACACACACACACACACACACACACACACACACACACCTACACACACAAACAGAAACAATCACACACACACAGGTGTGTGTGTTCCTGTATGTGTGTGTTCCTGTGTGTGTAGGTGTGTGTGTGTGTGCTTAACAGTTACAAATACTTTCCAACTTTCCCTTAGGGTTAGGGTAAGGGTTAACACACACACACACACACACACACACACACACACACACACACACACACGAAATGTCAGCTTTACATGGCGACCTGTCAGCGTCCACTTCCCAGACTTTTCACACACCCTCACAAGTTTTGCAGCTGGAATGAAAGCTGTCCAGAAGTATCTGCATGTGAAGAAGCAACAAGACAAGATGGCTGCCATGTGGAATAAAAGAACCATTCATTACGGGGAACGGGAGAGAGGGAGCGGGCAATCTCCTCTTTGAAAATCACCAAGAGGAAAAAGGAAAGGCTGTAATTAGATAGAGCCATTACAGCCTCAGTTTGAATGCAGTGTGTGTGTGTGTGGGTGTGTGTGTGTGTGTGTGTGTGTGTGTGTGTGTGTGTGTGTGTGTGACAGAGATGTGAGAGAGAGGGTTTGATGAGATTTTGGCAGGTGGGGGATTAAAGTTGGAATAGTGTGCGCACACACACACACACACAGACACACAGACACACAGACACACACACAGACACACAGACACACACACACACACACACACACACACAGACACACAGACACACACACAGACACACAGACACACACACACACACAGACACACACACAGACACACACACACACACACACACACAGACACACACAGAGAAGTGGTGCTGGAGTCTGTCTTGGGCTATCAACAGTAACTGGGAGCCAGTGGAGGGAGGGACACATAATATACGTAGACGCCTCATTACGTGCTGGAACGCTTGAAACGTCGCCGCCATATTGGATGGGTCTCTTCGCTCTACGCTAGCAGCAGAGTCGATAGGAATCAATGGGGGGCCGAGTCACTATGATCAGATCGCGTCAGATTATCTTTCACAAGTAAGATGAACAATAGATTTATGTTTTTTTTACCAAATATAAAGTTATGTCATCGTAACCAGCGTTAGTTAGAAACACATTTAACAGCATGTTTTCTTTTCGACCACCTGCCTGTGTTTGCTGTGATTTAACGTCCTTAAGCTGTGAGCATCAGGCTCTGCTCTCACACACACACTTTCTCATAGTCATGTTGCCTGCACTGATGTTATGGGTAAAAAATAAGAATGTGTGTCTGCACATATGCAGTGCTATACACCAAACACTTTCTTCCAAAGAGGCAGAATCTTCTGGAAAAAATCAAATCAAACGAACATTCAAACTTGTTTCTTCACTAAAATATCAAATTAATTACTTTTAACTTTTATCAATAAGCCATAGCCTGCAATATGTCTTTGTTAGAGCAGAATACAAAGTCTGTATCATAACTACATTTCTGCTGTTTGTAACAAACCTAACTGTGTGAAAATCTGTTAGAAACTTGGGGAGTTCTGATGATTATTGTAATAGAGGAGAAACCTTCCTCAATAGAAATGAATGTAGAGCGGGCGGACTGTAGACCCATCCAAGATGGCGGCCGCGCTGCACGTCAGCTCCAATAGACAGAGTCAGTCGATGAGGCGTCTACGTATATTATGTCTATGGGTTTGATCATCCAGATGGGGGCTATGCTAGCTGCTAGCATCAATCATGACACGTAGCTTCCTGCAGCCAACCTCTTCCTACAAGGAGAGCCGCTTTACTACCTTTTGGTTTGATTGGAGTTTTAATGAGGTTTACAGAACGAAGCCGAGCAGCACGAGAACTCTCCAACTTCAGACACAGACCTGAAGACAAAACGCTGGCCTTCGAAATGATTCAAGTTTTGTTTCCACTGGGGGCCAAGAGTGCAGGGGCCTGGTTTTCAAAAAGAGGGACACGGCTCAGCTGAGATCCATCTGTCCTTCGCTGTCCTCAAATCTACTGAAATGTCCCTCCAAAAGATTGAGCAGCAACATGAAGATTTGAAAGCTGTATCGCTCCTGTGAAGGCGGACGTCCTGAGCAGCACCGACTCGTTCTCCACGCTCAGCGATAAGCCATCAGAGTGGACTGAAAACTTTAAATGGCCTCCGGGGGACGTAACTTTGTGACAGTGAAGAGAGCGAGAGTTTCTTTTTTTCCACACGCTCTGCCTTTGTTCAGTACCAGTGACGAGAGGAGATGGGCTCTGTTCCAATCCTTTCCCATTAGCCCGGGGCCAGTATTGAATAAAAAGGGCAAACCCTCTCCATTTATTATACGGCCGCGTTCAATCACTGTCTCCCGGTGACCTTCCTTTATCTTCCACTGTAGATACTCCATGTGTGGATATAATGTACGCGTCCCACACACACACACACACACAGAGCGAGTCAACCATCCAATCACACACAGACTTGGATTTGTCACCTACCTTCATGACGATGAAGAGGACCAGGGTGACGAAGACGTTGACCTGCGGGTGCTGCCAGGCAGCAGAGTGTCCGATGTAGTCAAACTCCTCGGCGATGCCCTGCTTGGCCCAAGTCCGGTTGTCGAGTAAAGTCACCAGAGACTCCTTCTGGGTCAGCTGAAGGGGAGACCACAAAGTTTGTTTTTCTTCTAATTTTAATTATTAGCTAAAGGAAACCGGGGGGGGGGGGGGGGGGTCTCCAGTCTGTCTACAAACCCCCCAGTGATGAAAAGTCCATCCTCTCCGTCCTCTTCCTGCTCCACTTTTCAGAAAATGTGTGCTCAAACAGGCCGTTTGGAGTTTCCCTTCATGACATCACAAAGGGCAGTAGCCCCTCCCCCCGGTGGTCAGACGCAGCTCATGAACATTTGAAGCTGCAGACCTTTATGTGGACTTTAATGTGACTCAGGATACTCTGACGTGTGCGTGAGGAGAACTTACCCTGCCGGCCATGAACTGTCCGAAGCCTGGGGGGAAGGTGAGCGTGGAAACAAGCAGAGTGACCAGAGCGGGATACAGCAGACGTCTGTGAGAGAGAGAGGGACACACACAATGTTTGTGGGTGTGTTTACAAACATGTTTACACACATGTTTACACACATGTTTACACACATGTTTACACACATGTTTACACACATGTTTACAACAACACGCTGCACTCAGCTCCCTCTACTCACTTCTTCATCAGGAATCTGTTGATGGCCTTCTGCTTCCTGATGAACTGGACGATCAGCCGGTTCAGGTAGACGAACAAAGCCCCGCCGAAACCACTCGCAATACTGCACACACACACACACACACACACACACACACACACACACACAGACACACACACACACACACACACACACACAGACACACACAGACACACACAGACACACACAGAGACACACACACAGAGACACACACACACACACACACAGAGACACACACAGAGACACACACACACACAGAGACACACACACACACACACACACACAGACACACACACACACACACACACACACACACACAGAGACACACACACACACACACACACACACACACACACACACACACACACACACACGCACACACAGACACACACACACACACACAGAGACACACACACACACACACACACACACACACACACACAGACACACACACACACACACACACACACACACACACACACAGACACACACACACACACACACACACAGAGACACACACACACACACACACACACACACACACACACACAGAGACACACACACACACACACACACACACACACACACACAGACACACACAGAGACACACACACAGAGACACACACACACACACACACACAGAGACACACACACAGAGACACACACACACACACACACACAGACACACACACACACACAGACACACACAGAGACACACACACAGAGACACACACACACACACAGACACACACAGAGACACACACACAGAGACACACACACACACAGAGAGACACACACACACACACACACACACACACACACACACACACACACACACACACACACACACACACACACACAGACACACACACACACACAGACACACACACACACACACACACACACACACACACACACACACAGACACACACACACACACACACACACACACACACACACAGGCTGTATGAGTGATTTAGCCTGGATATTAAAAGCCGTAGAAACAGAAGGAGTCTCCAGCACGCTGCAGGAGAGAGGCAGCAGCAGGTCCATGTGATGGGTCTGTTTACAGGAGGAGCCACAGACCAGGATCCAGGATCCAGGATCCAGAATCCAGGATCCAGAGAGCACGTCCTCGCTGAACAACATCGTTATTGTCACATTTGTTTGGTTTCATCGAGAGCTTGAGCTTCCATCAAGCTTCAGAACATACTGCAAACACGCGACGTCTTAACGTGACAGCTTTCAAATCAGAAGTGTTTGCCCTGTGGGAGGGGGGTCATCCCTGTGCTGTCCTCAGGTCTGATCACTGTGATGACATCCAGGTAGCAGAGGGTCACCTGTGTCTGCATTACAGCTCAAACACAACACTGCAGCGTGTCACGCTTGATTTCATTCATTAGTTTAAGAGCCAATGAAGCGGCAGCCTGAGCGAGGTGATCGGGCTCTACTACTCTACTACCTGACGCCCGGCGTGCTCCGACCTCCACCTCCGCGGAGAGGAAGACAAAGTAACTGTACAGATGATGATGATGGAGCGTCCTGGTGATCGTCTCCTCTGACGTCCCAGGGCGTCCCAAAGACGTGGCCTTGGCTGCGTGGAGCCTTCACTAACCTGCGCTGCAGTCCACATGACACACAAACACACGGACATGCAGACACACTGCAGCTGGTGGAAAAGCAGGAACATAAACTCTGCAGCCTGGAACTGTTAGTCTGAGCGCTGGTGCAGCAGCGTGTGGGCGTTATCACCTCGGGGCGATAAGAAGGCCAGAAGATGAAGAGGTAAGAAAGAAAAAAGGAGGATTGTTCTCTCTGGGGGAGTTCGGCAGAGTAATACACAAGCAGGTGCTCCTTCATCTGAGATGCAGTGAGAGCTGGAGCGTTGGAGAGAGCGTCCCCGGAGGACTGCGTGCTATCGTTCACAGCCATGCTGCAGCCCCGAGGCTCAGGCAGAATAGAATAAGACGTGCCTCAGTGAGGAAGCAACTGTTGCGGCTGAATTATCCATGTAAGGTGAGTCATGCCGGCTACCCTGAGGTAACACCTCCACCAGCTACAGTGAGACACGCTCATGAATAATATCTGAATTAGAGCTGCCGTCACTGCAAATGGGAATTCCTGTCAGAACAACCAGATGGGCAAAAACAACGAGTTCCTGTTCCAAGTTTCTCAACTTTCTGTAGACGGGAAACAAATGTTTTCACACCGAGAGCAGCAGCAGTTCAACCGCACAGTCAGAGGGTCAAAGTTCACCAGAGGGAGCTTTAAGGTGTGACCCGTGTGCTCCTCTGCTACGAACGTGCTCGACTTAAAGCGACACACACTAAAGCATCAATCAAACACCTGAAGCACGAGATGTTGTACCAGCTGTGACCACAGATGGCGCTGTCTGGGCTCGGCTCGCTCACGTCAACATTACGCAAACGTGTTCCCTCCAAAAGACGAGGCACCGATGACTCACCCGATGACGGCGAAGGCGGGAAGCTCCTGGAGGTCAAAGGGAAAGTCGAGCCGGAAACGCGTTTTAAAAAGTGCCGTGATGGTCTCTGGAAATAGAAGGAGAAAAAAAGATGATGAATTAGGAAAGAGAAGGAGCCCAAATCAATCATCTTCATCATCATCACACCGAGTCCAAAAAGACGGGACGGGCGGCTGGAGCTCTGCGCACCACGAACGGTAACCAGGAAGGAGACGACAGAAAGTTCAGCTTGACGTTCATTGGGTTAACGAGACGCTGAAAATCCCGAGCTCGCCATTGGATCGGCTCCGAGCTCAACATCTGCTTCTGGAATCTAAACTTTGATTTGTTTTCTGCTGGATGAGGAACCACAGCTCTGCCCGAGGCCTTCTGCCTGCACAGCCGGAGCGCCCACGGTGACGGCTGCACGCCATGAGGGTGTTCCAGGTCCAACTTCAGCAGACATTAATGTCCCTCTGCGCCATCATTAAGGTGGCGTCCTCCTGAGAGTCGGACGCCGTGCACAGAGCTACAGCCACCGTCTCCCTGTTTAAACTCTCACGGGTCATATCCTGCCCTCGCTCCAAACACGAGAGCGGAGGACGCCTGATGTTGAGTCTGTTTCTGTCCGCTTGGTTTTTTTTTCTAACAGCAGGATGCAAAGCATATCAGCAGGACTACATTTGTAGTCTTGTGCTCAGTGGTGCTGCGTGCAGCCATGTTAGCCATGTCCGGGTCGTCACTGTGTTAATGTCATCATCATCATGTATTTATTTAAATCCTTATTTACAACGCTGATCAAGATCCAGATAAAAGCAGCAATGAAACGAGAATAAAACAGGAAGTGCAGTCAGTTTTAAAAAGGCAAGAAAACATGATGAGATCTTCAAAGGCCTCTGAAGCAGCTTCCAGGTGCAAATTAACTTAAAGCAGAGCGTCCTAATTCTGAGTGAGAGTCAATTTTAATGCTGTTAAAACAAAGCAGAGGAGTTTCTTCTAAACACATGTGTTGAGCTCTTCTAATGCTAAGCGCAGGACGGTCGTTTTTTTGTGTTTTTCCAGTTGCATCATGATAGCATAGGATAGGATATTTCTTTATTGATCCCCAGTGAAGAATTTAAAGTGACATTTGTGGTTAAACGATTATAAGTTATAATAGTTATAGTTATATGAATAGTATCTGAGGAAGTATACAGGGCTGTCTCGTCTATGTAATGCTCATGTCATTGATATATATGGTGAACAAGAGTGGAGTAAGCACTGAACATTGGGGAGAGGTGGTCATTATGAAACCACTTTAAATTAATAAATCTAAATGTGAAGGTTTTTAAAGTGTCGACTGTTTCAATGCTTCAGACAAATCAACAAACTGTGTTTCTGATTATCGAGAGTAAAAATGACTTTAACTGTACATTTACAGTTAACTGCAGCATGTTAGCAACACATGGTGATTTTTAGATAGTTCCTCATGTTGGAGCTGCAAACACTGTCATGTAAAGGGAGAGCATGGGAAGTCTTCCAGACTGGAGGAATGATGCAGGAAGTCCTGCTCAGAGGGCTGGAGGTGATGATGCATCAGTCACCGCTCCACTCCAGGACACTCGTTCATCATCAGCGGGTTGTTAAATTCAGTGACATCGAATCAAATATCAGAGCGCTGAAACTCTGTTATGAACCTTTGTCCAATCAACCTGCATCTGCTGCTTTGTTATGGATCCCCACAAGCGTCCACACAAAGACAAGAAAACATCCCATGACATATATGACATGAGCAAGAAGCCCAGGCTGCTGACTTCAGCGTGTCTGAGTCCGTCTGCTTTGAACCTGTGGACAGTCTGTGTGTCTCTGTCCTACACTGAGTCCAGCTCGTCCTCACCTTCGTCTCTGTTCCACACAGCCAGCACTCTGAAGATGAAGGCACTGAAGGTAGCAGCAAAGAATCCTCGCCAATAGTTCCTCACCGCAAAGAAGGTGGATGTGACTTCGATGCTGAACAACACGCCTGAAACACAGAGCACAGCACAAACATTCAGTCGCCATGGGAACGCAGACCGAGCGCTCGTCTCTGCAGTGAAGCGCTAACGCCCGGTGTGACGGTCGAGGCTCTGCTGCTCGCTGAATGAAGCGGTTGGTGGCGTGCTGAGTAGAGCGTCTCGTCCACACACGCCCCTCATGGTGGTTGTCACGGGGGGGACCTCCTTCCTCGGCTGACTGAGCGCTGTCACGCACGCCGTGAGACGAGTCCTGGTGCGTTACTCCACGCTGCATCAGGGACAGCCAATAAAACACGCCAACACTGTGTCACACTCATACTGTAGTTCCACTCACCTCCTATAGGGGCAGCGAAACAGCAGCCCACTCCCACAGCACAGGCAGCTGCCAGCATCTCGATGTTCCTCGACTCGTTCTGAAACACACA